>NC_057804.1:553877493-554136456 GCF_018294505.1 Triticum aestivum
GCGTTGAACTTCGAACACCCAGAATTTGGGAAGGATCCAAGGAACATCGTGCTGGGCGCGAGCACCAATGGAGTCAATCCATTTGGCAGCCAGAGAAGCACACATAGCACCTGGCCTGTGTTTGTGTGGATGTACAACCTTCCCCCCTGGTTGTGCATGAAGAGGAAGTACATTCACATGAGTATGCTAATTGAAGGGCCGAAACAACCAGGGAACGACATCAATCTGTATCTGGGGCTGCTGAAAGAGGAGCTAGACACGCTGTGGAAAATTCCAGCCAATGCGTGGGACACCGCAGAGAAAGAATATTTCCCTATGAGAGTCGCACTGCTCACGACGGTGCACGACTATCTCGGTTACGGATATCTTGCGGGGCAGGTGGTCCACGGATTTTCTGGATGCGTCAGGTGCATGGATGACACAACGTATCGCCAGCTAGATAGAGATCCCGGTTCTTCGAAAACCATGTTCATGGGACATCGAAGGTGGCTTCGTGACAATGACCCGTGGAGGAAACGCAAGGATCGGTTCGATGGTGAAACCGAACCCCGAAGACGCCCGCGTACGAGGAGCGACGAGGAAATAGACGAGCTGTTGAAAAATTGGAATGATTGCCCACTGCCAGGAAAGAAACAAAAGGCTCCAGAGCCGGGAAAGAAGCAAAAGGCGCCAGAGCCGCTGTTGAAGGTATGGAAAACGAGGTCTGTTTTCTGGGACTTGCCGTACTGGAAGATCCACTGTGTGCCTCACAGCCTTGATGCCATGCATATCACGAAGAACGTGTGCGAGAGTCTTCTTGGTACCCTGCTCAACATGCCAGAGAGGACCAAAGATGGGCCGAAAGCAAGGGCAGACTTGAAATCAATGGGCATCAGGGACCATATGGTCTGTGGCCTTTTCATCCATATGAAAGTAGAGGCACATTGTGGTGCTAGTTTGGTGGGTTTTGTGTTAGACCTTCGTGTCGTGATGATTTTGCAGGTACCCCGAGAGGCCCTTGAGTTTGCTGGAATGTCGATTAACTTCCGTTCCGGCAAATTCGGGTACTCCATATGTCCTATTTTCAGCAAAGGTCATGCTGAAATTTTCCGTGAATTTTAGCATGACTTTGCTAAAAATCGGACATATGGGGTACTTGCTACTAATGCATGGGCCGGGGTATCTTAGTACTTAATTAAGTAGGATCAATTGCCCCTTTATTCTTGCTGCATTGAACCATATGTGGCAATAGAGCTAAGTGATTAGGCCCAACTTAGAGTCGACAAACCCTAAATTATAAAACCTTGGCTTTTAGGGTGCCTCGGTGTCGATAAGAACCTAAATGATGAAAGCTTAGGCTTTTAGGGTGCCTCGGTGTCGACAAACCCTAAATGATAAAAGCTTAGCTTTTAGGATGCCTCGGTGTCGACAAACCCTAAATGATGAGACCATGATCTTGTTCCTTGACAATAACCAACTTTTTGACCAAACTTTTTTCATATTTAGTGCGAAACATGGCCCACAACAATGAGGCCGGCGGTTCGGGCGGCAAGCAATTCTGGGAGCTGTCCCAGGAGATGGAGGAAGAACCTCACCGCTATGAGGACGCCGCAGAAGACACCGATCCTGACTACACAACCCCTAGTGGCATCGGGGATGACACCACTGATGGTGCCGCCGAGGATGCCACCACTGATGATGGCGGCGCACGCACATATGGCAGCCAACCGAAGAGGCAACGGAAGGACCGGCGCCCGAGCATGCTCGGCACCATCAAGGAGGAATTTACTGAAGTAAACTCCGACGGGCATCCAACAGCGCCCAAAGAATTAGTCAAGGGGCACTCGGTTCAGCTCGGGTGCATTCTCCGGAGCACCATCTCGATCAACACCGAGAACCTAAGGCATAAGGACCGATGGAATTTGTTCATCCTCCTCTTCACGAAGCTGCACGAACAATACAAGTTCCCCGCTAACTTTGCAAACACACGCCTCTCAGGGAATAAAGTGAACTGTGCCGCCCTCATGAGGATGAGCACGGCCATGTCTACTTGGAGAAGCACGGTGAAGGCAATGATTGAAAAAGGTGATAGTTATGAGAAGATCAAGGCGAAATATCCTTTGATCAGCAAAGATGACTACAAGGAGTTCAAGATCAAGTGCGAGAGCAGCGCAACTTCCGAATCAAGTCAGTGGGGGAAAGAAATGCGGCAGTTGAACTTAGGGGTCCACCAACTCGGTCCCGGCGGTTACAGAGTGGCGGAGCCTATATGGGACAAGGAGGACGCGGAGCGTGCCGAGCAAGGCCTATCGCCCCTCTTCGAGAAATACCATGACAAGCAGACCAGGAACTTTGTCAGGGCTCGGTACAAGGAGGACCCGGTAACAAAGGAGCTTACCACGGATCCGAAGACCAGGGCGCTTGAGTTTGTTTTGGTAACAAATACACCCCCGCGTAATTAGCTCCATATGGTTTCATTCTAATTAATCCCCAATATTTCTAAATGGTTCACGTTCCTTCCGCAAGACACTGAAAGCAGTAGCGCGGGGTCGTCTCAGAGTTCCCCTTTCGACACCCCTTTAAATAGGGCGTTGAACGTAATGAAAAACAAGGATAAGCTCATTAAGCCGTCGTCAGCTGGTCGTGTGGCCGGCAAAGGCTTGTCCACAAAATGGTCGTCATACTATACTGTTGGTGGGCGAAAGGAGAAAAATACTAGCTCGGAAAGCCAGTAGTGCGAGGTTGAAGCACTAAAGGCACAAGTGGCGCAGATTCCGGAGATTGTCCAAGAGCAAGTGCAACAACAACTGGGAACGACGCTCACCGCCATGGTGCCTACGTTGATTCATGGGCTGACGACATGGATTGCGGGCGGCCAACAGGGGCCTCCCCCGGTTCCCAGCTTCACGGCCAGCAACTCGCACAACGCGCAGGCGGCACCATTGGTGTCTCCGGCGGAGGCGGTATTCGTGTCTCCGGTGCCGGCACGGGCATTGGAGAATAATGCACCCGGGTGTACGCTGGCCGGCACCTCGCCAGCAAGCGGCCCCTTCGTCAGTTGCACGCCCGCCGTTTGCGGTGCCTCGACATTAGCCGAGCTCGACCGCATCTGATAACCCACAAGTATAGGGGATCACAACAGTTTTCGAGGGTAGAGTATTCAACCCAAATTTATTGATTCGACACAAGGGGAGCCAAAGAATATTCTCAAGTATTAGCAGCTGAGTTGTCAATTCAACCACACCTGGAAACTTAGTATCTGCAGCAAAGTGTTTAGTAGCAAAGTAATATGATAGTGGTGGTAACAGTAACAAAAGTAAAGACAGCAAAAGTAATGTTTTTGGTATTTTTGTAGTGATTGTAACAGTAGCAGCGGAAAAGTAAATAAGCGAGACCCGGTATATGGAAAACTCGTAGGCACCGGATTAGTGATGGATAATTATGCCAGATGCGGTTCGTCATGTAACAGTCATAATATAGGGTGACACAGAACTATCTCCAATTCATCAATGTAATGTAGGCATGTATTCCGTATATAGTCATACGTGCTTATGGAAAAGAACTTGCATGACATCTTTTGTCCTACCCTCCCGTGGCAGCGGGGTCCTATTGGAAACTAAGGGATATTAAGGCCTCCTTTTAATAGAGAACCGGAACAAAGCATTAGCACATATTTAATACATGAACTCCGCAAACTATGGTCATCACCGGGAGTGGTCCTGATTATTATCACTTCGGGGTTGCCGGATCATAACACCTAGTAGGTGACTATAGACTTGCAAGATAGGATCAAGAACTCGCATATATTCATGAAAACATAATAGGTTCAGATCTGAAATCATGGCACTCGGGCCCTAGTGACAAGCATTAAGCATAGAAAAGTTATAGCAACATCAATCTCAGAACATAGTGGATACTAGGGATCAAACCCTAACAAAACTAACTCGATTACATGATAAATCTCATCCAACCCATCACCGTCCAGCAAGCCTACGATGGAATTACTCACGCACGGCGGTGAGCATCATGAAATTGGTGATGGAGGATGGTTGATGATGACGACGGCGACGAATCCCCCTCTCCGGACCCTGAACGGACTCCAGATCGGCCCTCCCGAGAGAGATTAGGGCTTGGCGGCGGCTCCTTATCGTAAAACGTGATGATTTCTTCTCTCTAATTTTTTTCTCCCCAAAATCCAATATATAGAGTTGGAGTTGGCGTCGGAGGGTCTCCAGGGGGCCCACGAGGTAGGGGCCGCGCCCAGGGGGGCGCGCCCCCCACCCTCGTGGACAGGGTGTGGGTCCCCTGGTCTTCATCTTTGGCGAGGATTTTTTATTATTTATTCTAAGATATTCCGTGGAGTTTCAGGTCATTCCGAGAACTTCTGTTTTCTACACATAAAACAACATCATGGCAATTTTGCTGAAAACAGCGTCAGTCCGGGTTAGTTCCATTCAAATCATACAAGTTAGAGTCCAAAACAAGGGCAAAAGTGTTTGGAAAAGTAGATACGATGGAGACGTATCAACTCCCCCAAGCTTAAACCCTTGCTTGTCCTCAAGCAATTCAGTTGACAAACTGAAAGAGAAAAAGAAAAACTTTTACAAACTCTGTTTGCTCCTGTTGTTGTACCTATGTCAAGCCAGCATTCGGGTTTTCAGCAAAGATTATAACTAACCACATTTGCAATAATTCTCAGGTCTCATGTTTACTCATATCAATAACATAATCAGCTAGCACGCCATAATAATAAATCTCGGATGACAACACTTTCTCAAAATAATCGTAATATGATATAACAAGATGGTATATCACTAGCCCTTTCTGAGACCGCAAAACATAAATGCAGAGAACCTTCAAAGATCAAGGACTGACTAGACATTGTAATTCATGGTAAAAGAGATCCAATCATAGTCATGTTGGGGAACGTTGTAGAAAATTAAAAAAATTCCTACGGTTTCACCAACATCCATCTATGAGTTCATCTAAGCAACGAGTCATGGGAGAGAGATTGCATCTACATACCACTTGTAGATCGCGTGCGGAAGCGTTCAAGGGAACGGTGATGATGGAGTCGTACTCGCCGTGATTCAAATCACCGATGACCAAGTGCTGAACGGACAGCACCTCCGCGTTCAACACACGTACGGTACAGACGACGTCTCCTCCTTCTTGATCCAGCAAGGGGGGAGGAGAGGTTGAGGAAGAAGGCTCTAGCAGCAGCACAACGGCGTGATGATGGTGGAGAGGTAGTACTCCGACAGGGCTTCGCCAAGCGCTCAACGGAGGAGGAGAGGTGTTGGGGAGGGGAGGGGCTGCGCCTTGGATTAGGTGTTCAGCCCTCCCCTCGCCCCTCTATTTATAGGGGAAGGGGGAAGGGGGACGGCCCCCTCTAGATGAGATCTAGAGGGGGGGCGGCGGCCAGGGAGGGGGCTTGCCCCCCAAGCAAAGGGGGTGCGCCCCCTTTAGGGTCCCCCCCCCAACCCTAGGCGCATGGGCCCAAGGGGGGGCGTGCCCAGCCCTCCAGGGGCTGGTTCCCTGCCCCATGCGGCCCATGAGGCCCTCCGAGAGGGGTGGCCCCTCCCGGTGGACCCCCGGAACCCTTCCGGTGGCCCCGGTACAATACCGATATGCCCCCGAAACTTTCCGGTGTCCGCATGACAACTTCCCATATATAAATTTTTACCTCCGGACCATTCCGGAACTCCTCGTGATGTCCGGGATCTCATCCGGAACTCCGAACAACATTCGGTAATCACATACATGTCTTCCTAATAACCCTAGCGTCACCGAACCTTAAGTGTGTAGACCCTACGGGTTCGGGAGACACGCAGACATGACCGAGACGGCTCTCCGGTCAATAACCAACAGCGGGATCTGGATACCCATGTTGGCTCCCACATGCTCCTCGATGATGTCATCAGATGAACCACGATGTCGAGGATTCAATCAACCCCGTATGCAATTCCCTTTGTCAGACGGTATGTTACTTGCCCGAGACTCGATCGTCGGTATCCCAATACCTCGTTCAGTCTCGTTACCGGCAAGTCACTGTACTCGTACCGTAATGCATGATCCCGTGACCAGACACTTGGTCACTTTGATCTCATTATGATGATGCACTACCGAGTGGGCCCAGTGATACCTCTCCGTCATACGGAGTGACAAATCCCAGTCTCGATCCGTGTCAACCCAACAGACACTTTTGGAGATACCTGTAGTGCACCTTTATAGTCACCCAGTTACGTTGTGACGTTTGGTACACCCAAAGCACTCCTACGGTATCCGGGAGTTACACGATCTCATGGTCTAAGGAAGAGATACTTGACATTGGAAAAGCTCTAGCAAAACGAACTACACGATCTTGTGCTATGCTTAGGAATGGGTCTTGTCCATCACATCATTCTCCTAATGATGTGATCCTGTTGTCAACAATATCTAATGTCCATAGTCAGGAAACCATGACTATCTGTTGACCAACGAGCTAGTCAACTAGAGGCTTACTAGGGACGTATTGTGGTCTACGTATTCACACGTGTATTACGATTTTCGGATAATACAATTATAGCATGAATAAAATACAATTATCATGAACAAGGAAATATAATAATAATGCTTTTATTATTGCCTCTAGGGCATATTTCCAACAGTCTCCCACTTGCACTAGAGTCAATAATCTAGTTACATTGTGATGAATCGAACACCCATAGTGTTCTGGTGTTGATCATGTTTTGCTCGCGAGAGAGGTTTAGTCAACGGATCTGCGACATTCAGATCCGTATGTACTTTGCAAATATCTATGTCTCCATCTTGAACATTTTCACGGATGGAGTTGAAGCGACGCTTGATGTGCCTGGTCTTCTTGTGAAACCTGGGCTCCTTGGCAAGGGCAATAGCTCCAGTGTTGTCACAGAAGAGTTTGATCGGCCCCGACGCATTGGGTATGACTCCTAGGTCGGTGATGAACTCCTTCACCCAAATTGCTTCATGCGCTGCCTCCGAGGCTGCCATGTACTCCGCTTCACATGTAGATCCTGCCACGACGCTCTGCTTGCAGCTGCACCAGCTTACTGCTCCACCATTCAACATATACACGTATCCGGTTTGTGACTTAGAGTCATCCAGATCTGTGTCGAAGCTAGCGTCGACGTAACCCTTTACGAGAGCTCTTTGTCACCTCCATAAACGAGAAACATGTCCTTTGTCCTTTTCAGGTACTTTAGGATATTCTTGACTGTTGTCTAGTGTTCCTTGCCGGGATTACTTTGGTACCTTCCTACCAAACTTACGGCAAGGTTTGCATCAGTTCTGGTACACAGCATGGCATACATAATAGATCCTATGGCTGAGGCATAGGGGATGACGCTCATCTCTTCTTTATCTTTTGTCGTGGTCGAGCATTGAGCTGAGCTCAATCTCACACCTTGCAGTACAGGCAAGAACCCTTTCTTAGACTGATCCATTTTGAACTTCTTCAAAATCTTATCAAGGTATGTGCTTTGTGAAAGACCTATGAGGCGTCTCGATCTATCCCTATCGATCTTGATGCCTAATATATATGCAGCTTCTCCAAGGTCCTTCATTGAAAAACACTTATTCAAGTAGGCCTTTATGCTGTCCAAGAATTCTATATCATTTCCCATCAAAAGTATGTCATCTACATATAATATGAGAAATGCTACAGAGCTCCCACTCACTTTCTTGTAAACGCAGGCTTCTCCATAAGTCTGCATAAACCCAAATGCTTTGATCATCTCATCAAAGCGAATGTTCCAACTCCGAGATGCTTGCACCAGCCCATAAATGGATCGCTGGAGCTTGCATACTTTGTTAGCATTCTTAGGATCGACAAAACCCTCCGGCTGGATCATATACAGTTCTTCCTTAAGATGCCCGTTAAGGAATGCCGTTTTGACGTCCATCTGCCATATCTCATAATCATAGTATGCGGCAATTGCTAACATGATTCGGATGGACTTAAGCTTCGCTACGGGAGAGAAAGTCTCATCGTAGTCAATCCCTTGAACTTGCCGATAACCCTTAGCGACAAGTCGAGCTTTATAGATGGTGACATTACCATCCGCGTCCGTCTTCTTCTTAAAGATCCATTTGTTTTCTATCGCTCGCCGATCATCGGGCAAGTCAGTCAAAGTCCATACTTTGTTTTCATACATGGATTCTATCTCGGATTTCATGGCTTCTAGCCATTTGTTGGAATCTGGGCCCGCCATCGCTTCTTCATAGTTCGAAGGTTCACCGTTGTCTAACAACATGATTTCCAGGACAGGGTTGCCATACCACTCTGGTGTGGAACGTGTCCTTGTGGACCTACGAAGTTCAGTAGCAACTTGATCAGAAGTACCTTGATCATCATCATTAATTTCCTCTCCAGTCGGTGTAGGCACCACAGGAACGTTTTCCTGAGCTGCACTACTTTCCGGTTCAAGAGGTAGTACTTCATCGAGTTCTACTTTCCTCCCACTTACTCCTTTCGAGAGAAACTCTTTTTCCAGAAAGGATCCGTTCTTGGCAACAAAGATCTTGCCCTCGGATCTTAAGTAGAAGGTATACCCAATGGTTTCCTTAGGGTAACCTATGAAGACGCATTTTTCCGACTTGGGTTCGAGCTTTTCAGGTTGAAGTTTCTTGACATAAGCATCGCATCCCCAAACTTTTAGAAACGACATATTAGGTTTCTTCCCAAACCATAATTCATACGGTGTCGTCTCAACGGATTTAGACGGTACCCTATTTAAAGTGAATGTAGCTGTCTCTAGAGCGTATCCCCAAAATGATAGCGGTAAATCGGTAAGAGACATCATAGATCGCACCATATCCAATAGAGTGCGATTACGACGTTCGGACACACCGTTACGCTGTGGTGTTCCAGGCGGCGTGAGTTGTGAAACGATTCCACATTTCCTTAAGTGTGTACCAAATTCATGACTTAAATATTCTCCTCCACGATCCGATCATAAGAATTTTATCTTTTGGTCACGTTGATTCTCTACTTCATTCTGAAATTCCTTGAACTTTTCAAAGTTCTCAGACTTGTGTTTCATCAAGTAGACATACCCATATCTACTCAAGTCATCAGTGAGAGTGAGAACATAACAATATCCTCCGCGAGCCTCAACGCTCATTGGACCACACACATCAATATGTATGATTTCCAATAAGTTGGTTGCTCGCTCCATTGTTCCGGAGAACGGGGTCTTGGTCATTTTGCCCATGAGGCATGGTTCGCATGTGTCAAATGATTCATAATCAAGAGACTCCAAAAGTCCATCAGCATGGAGCTTCTTCATGCGCTTGACACCAGTGTGACCAAGGCGGCAGTGCCACAAGTATGTGGGACTATCGTTATCAACTTTACATCTTTTGGTATTCACACTATGAATATGTGTAACATTACGTTCGATATTCATTAAGAATAAACCATTGACCATCGGGGCATGACCATAAAACATATCTCTCATATAAATAGAACAACCATTATTCTCGGATTTAAATGAGTAGCCATCTCGCATCAAACGAGATCCAGATACAATGTTCATGCTCAAACTTGGCACTAAATAACAATTATTGAGGTTTAAAACTAATCTCGTAGGTAAATGTAGAGGTAGCGTGCCGACGGCGATCACATCGACCTTGGAACCATTCCCGATGCACATCGTCACCTCGTCCTTCGCCGGTCTCCGCTTATTACGTAGCTCCTGCTGTGAGTTACAAATGTGAGCAACGGCACCGGTATCAAATACCCAGGAGTTACTACGACTACTGGTAGGGTACACATCAATTACATGTATATCAAATATACCTTTAGTGTTGCCGGCCTTCTTGTCCGCTAAGTATTTGGGGCAGTTTTGCTTCCAGTGACCCTTCCCCTTGCAATAAAAGCACTCAGTCTCAGGCTTGGGTCCATCCTTTGACTTCTTCCCGGCAACTGGCTTATCGGGCGCGGCAACATCTTTGCCGTCCTTCTTGAAGTTCTTCTTACCCTTGCCCTTCTTGAACTTAGTGGTCTTATTGACCATCAACACTTGATATTCTTTCTTGATTTCAACCTCTGCTGACTTCAGCATTGAGAATACTTCAGGAATGGTCTTCACCATCCCCTGCATATTGTAGTTCAACACAAAACTCTTGTATCTCGGTGGGAGCGACTGAAGGATTCTGTCAATGACCGCCTCTTCCGAGAGGTTGATCTCCAACTGGGACAGGCGGTTGTGCAACCCAGACATTTTGAGTATGTGCTCACTGACAGAACTGTTTTCCTCCATCTTACAACTATAGAACTTGTCAGAGACTTCATATCTCTCGACCCGGGCATGAGCTTGGAAAACCATTTTCAGCTTCTCGAACATCTCATATGCTCCGTGCTTCTCAAAACACTTTTGGAGCCCCGGTTCTAAGCTGTAAAGCATGCCGCACTGAACGAGGGAGTAATCATCAGCACGTGATTGCCAAGTGTTCATAACGTCTCGGTTCTCTGGGATGGGTGCTTCACCTAGCGGTGCATCTAGGACATAATCTTTCTTGGCTGCTATGAGGATGATCCTCAGGTTCCGGACCCAGTCCAAATAGTTGCTGCCATCATCTTTCAGCTTGGTTTTCTCTAGGAACGCGTTGAAGTTCATGTTGACATGAGCGTTGGCCATTTGATCTACAAGACATATTTTGCAAAAGTTTTAGACTAAGTTCATGATAATTAAGTTCATCTAATCAAATTATTTAATGAACTCCCACTCAGATTAGACATCCCTCTAGTCATCTAGGTGCTACACGATCCGAGTCGACTAGGCCGTGTCCGATCATCACGTGAGACGGACTAGTCATCATCGGTGAACATCTCCATGTTGATCGTATCTTCTATACGACTCATGTTCGACCTTTCGGTCTCTGTGTTCCGAGGCCATGTCTGTGCATGCTAGGCTCGTCAAGTTAACCCTAAGTGTTCTGCATGTGTAAATCTGTCTTACACCCGTTGTATGTGAACGTAGGGATCTATCACACCCGATCATCACGTGGTGCTTCGAAACGACGAACTTTAGCAACGGTGCACAGTTAGGGGGAACACTTTCTTGAAATTATTATAAGGGATCATCTTATTTACTACCGCCGTTCTAAGTAAACAAGATGCATACAACATAATAAACATCACATGCAATTATATAGTAGTGACATGATATGGCCAATATCATATAGCTCCTTCGATCTCCATCTTCGGGGCTCTATGATCATCTTCGTCACCGGCATGACACCATGATCTCCATCATCATGATCTCCATCATTGTGTCTTCATGAAGTTGTCACGCCAACGACTACTTCTACTTCTATGGCTAACGCGTTTAGCAATACAGTAAAATAATTTACATGGCGTTCTTCAATGACACGCAGGTCATACAAAAAATAAAGACAACTCCTATGGCTCCTGCCGGTTTTCATACTCATCGACATGCAAGTCGTGATTCCTATTACAAGAACATGATCTCATACATCACAATATATCATTCATCATTCATCACAACTTCTGGCCATATCACATCACATGACAATTGCTGCAAAGACAAGTTAGACGTCCTCTAATTGTTGTTGCATCTTTTACGTGGCTGCAATTGGGTTCTAGCAAGAACGTTTTCTTACCTACGAATAACCACAACGTGATTTTGTCAACTTTTATTTACCCTTCATAAGGACCCTTTTCATCTAATCCGCTCCAACTAAAGTAGGAGAGACAGACACCCGCTAGCCACCTTATGCAACTAGTGCATGTCAGTCGGTGGAACCTGTCTCACGTAAGCGTACGTGTAAGGTCGGTCCGGGCCACTTCATCCCACAATACCGCTGAAGCAAGAAAAGACTAGTAGCGGCAAGCAAGTTGACAAGATCTACGCCCACAACAAAATTGTGTTCTACTCGTGCAATAGAGAACTACGCATAGACCTAGCTCATGATGCCACTGTTGGGGAACGTTGCACAAAATTAAAAATTTTCCTACGGTTTCACCAAGATCCATCTATGAGTTCATCTAAGCAATGAGTCATGGGAGAGAGATTGCATCTACATACCACTTGTAGATCGCGTGCGGAAGCGTTCAAGGGAACGGTGATGATGGAGTCGTACTCGCCGTGATTCAAATCACCGATGACCAAGTGCGGAACGGACAGCACCTCCGTGTTTAACACACGTACGGTACGGACGATGTCTCCTCCTTCTTGATCCAGCAAGGGGGAAGGAGAGGTTGAGGAAGAAGGCTCCAGCAGCAGCACGACGGCGTGATGATGGTGGAGAGGTAGTACTCCGACAGGGCTTCGCCAAGCGCTCAACGGAGGAGGAGAGGTGTTGGGGAGGGGAGGGGCTGCGCCTTGGATCAGGTGTTCAGCCCTCCCCTCGCCCCTCTATTTATAGGGGAAGGGGGAAGGGGGACGGCCCCTCTAGATGAGATCTAGAGGGGGGGCGGCGGCCAGGGAGGGGGCTTGCCCCCCAAGCAAAGGGGGTGCGCCCCCTTTAGGGTCCCCCCCCCCAACCCTAGGCACATGGGCCCAAGGGGGGGGCGTGCCCAGCCCTCCAGGGGCTGGTTCCCTGCCCCATGCGGCCCTCCGAGAGGGGTGGCCCCTCCCGGTGGACCCCCGGAACCCTTCCGGTGGCCCCGGTACAATACCGATATGCCCCCGAAACTTTTCGGTGTCCGCATGACAACTTCCCATATATAAATTTTTACCTCCGGACCATTCCGGAACTCCTCGTGATGTCCGGGATCTCATCTGGGACTCCGAACAACATTCGGTAATCACATACATGTCTTCCTAATAACCCTAGCGTCACCAAACCTTAAGTGTGTAGACCCTACGGGTTCGGGAGACACGCAGACATGACCGAGACGGCTCTCCGGTCAATAACCAACAGCGGGATCTGGATACCCATGTTGGCTCCCACATGCTCCTCGATGATGTCATCGGATGAACCACGATGTCGAGGATTCAATCAACCCCGTATGCAATTCCCTTTGTCAGACGGTATGTTACTTGCCCGAGACTCGATCGTCGGTATCCCAATACCTCGTTCAGTCTCGTTACCGGCAAGTCACTGTACTCGTACCGTAATGCATGATCCCGTGACCAGACACTTGGTCACTTTGAGCTCATTATGATGATGCACTACCGAGTGGGCCCAGTGATACCTCTCCGTCATACGGAGTGACAAATCCCAGTCTCGATCCGTGTCAACCCAACAGACACTTTCGGAGATACCTGTAGTGCACCTTTATAGTCACCCAGTTACGTTGTGACGTTTGGTACACCCAAAGCACTCCTATGGTATCCGGGAGTTACACGATCTCATGGTCTAAGGAAGAGATACTTGACATTGGAAAAGCTCTAGCAAAACGAACTACACGATCTTGTGCTATGCTTAGGAATGGGTCTTGTCCATCACATCATTCTCCTAATGATGTGATCCCGTTGTCAACGACATCTAATGTCCATAGTCAGGAAACCATGACTATCTGTTGACCAACGAGCTAGTCAACTAGGGGCTTACTAGGGACGTATTGTGGTCTATGTATTCACACGTGTATTACGATTTCCGGATAATACAATTATAGCATGAATAAAAGACAATTATCATGAACAAGGAAATATAATAATAATGCTTTTATTATTGCCTCTAGGGCATATTTCCAACAAGTCATACCCGATATAAATTAACAGTAATCAATGCAAACGACAGATGTGCTCTCCAGCTAGTGCTTTTAATAAGAGGGTGATGACTCATCATAAAAGTAAATAGATAGGCCTTTCGCAGAGGGAAGCAGGGATTTGTAGAGGTGCGAGAGCTCGATTTTGAAACAGAGATAAATTATATTTTGAGCGGCATACTTTCATTGTCTACATAACAACTAAGAGATGACGATATCTTCCATGCTAAACAAATTATAGGCGGTTCCCAAACAGAATGGTAAAGTTTATACTCCCCCTCCTCCACAAGCATCAATCCATGGCTTGCTCGAAACAACGAGTGCCTCCAACATTCAACAGGTCCCAGGGGGAGTTTTGTTTGCAATTATTTTGATTTAGTTTGCATAAAGCAAGGGACTGGGCATCCCGGTGACCAGCCATTTTCTCGTGAATGAGGAGAGGAGTCCACTCCTCTTGAGAATAACCCGCCTAACACGGAAGATAAGGGCAGCCCTAGTTGATATATGAGCTATTCGAGCATGCAAAACAGAATGTTTATTTGAAGGTTTAGAGTTTGGCACATACAAATTTACTTGGAACGGTAGGTAGATACCGCATATAGGAAGGTATGGTGGACTCATATGGAATAACTTTGGGGTTTAAGGGATTGGATGCACAAGCAGTATTCCCGCTTAGTACAAGTGAAGGCTAGCAAAAGACTGGGAGACGACCAACTAGAGAGCGACAACAGTCATGAACATGGATTAAAATTAATAAACATTGAATACAAGCATGAGTAGGATATAATCCACCATGAACATAAATATCGTGAATGCTATGTTGATTTGTTTCAACTACATGCGTGAACATGTGCCAAGTCAAGTCACTTAAATCATTCAAAGGAGGATACCACCCCATCATACCACATCACAACCATTTTAATAGCATGTTGGCACGCAAGGTAAGCCATTATAACTCATAGCTAATCAAGCATGGCACGAGAAACTATGATCTCTAATTGTCATTGCAAACATGTTTATTCGTAATAAGCTGAATCAAGAACGATGAACTCATCATATTTACAAAAACAAAAGAGGTCGAGTTCATACCATCTTTTCCCATCTCAGTCAGTCCATCATATATCATCATAATTTCCTTTCACTTGCACGACCGAACGATGTGAATAATAATAAGAGTGCACGTGCATTGGACTAAGCTGGAATTTTCGAGCATTCAATAAACAGGAGAAGACAAGGCAATATGGGCTCTTGGTTAAATCAACAATGATGCATATAAGAGCCGCTTCAACAATTTAATTATGGTCTTCTCCTACTGACCCCCAAAGAAAAGAAAAGAAATAAAAACTATTTACACGGGAAAGCTCCCAACAAGAAAAATAAGAACGGGAAATATTTTTGGGTTTTCTTTTTAATTACTACAGCAAAGAAATAAACTACTACTAATTTGTTTGCTTTTTTTCTTAAGATTTATTAAACACACAAGAAGAAAGCAGGAAAAAGAAAATAAACTAGCATGGATAATGTCGGTGGGAAATACGTACTCCCCCAAGCTTAGGCTTTTGGCCTAAATTGGTCTATTGCCAGGGATAGCCTGGCGGATACCCGTAGGTGAAGCTGGGGTCATACTGTGATGCAGCGGCTATCACCTCCTGAGCTGCAGCGTGGTGTCGAGCCGCCTCCGATATCCTCTCGTACTCATCTGCCTCCTCTCTGGTAATAATATATCTTCCTTTTGTCTGAGAATCAAAGAAGGCAGGAGCAGGAAGAGTAATATGGACAACATGCCGTTTGTTAAAGATTAGTTGATAGTGGAGAGGTGGTTCAGTCCTCTCAACAAACTGGTGGGAAACCATAGAATCAAAATCTAAATAAGTAGGGGTTAACTCCATATCACCCTCACGAATGTCTATCTCAAGAAAGTTAGCTAAGCGGGTTGCATGAATTCCTCCAAAGAAATCTCTGTTGTGTCTATTATGATGCAACCTACGAGCTACAATGGCTCCCATATGATAAGATTGGTCTCCTAACACAGCACTTCTGAGAGTGCTGAGATCAGGGGCACACATGTGACATGCTTCATCCTTAGCATTTATGCATCTACCTATGAAGAGAGCAAAATAATGTATAGCAGGAAAGTGAATGCTCCCTATAGTGGCTTGTGTTATATCTATAGATTCCCCCACAGTTATTCTAGCAAGAAAGTCTCTATATTCAGATTTAGGGGGATCCCTGACACTACCCCAAGATGGAAGTTTGCAAGCAAAAGTGAAATCCTCTAAGTCCATGGTATAAGATTTGTCATAAAGGTCAAACATGACTGAAGGAGAATTACGGAAAGATGAAAACTCAAACCTCCTCACAAATGAACTTGTGAGATCATGATACTGGGGGCATTTGTCAGCTTCAAAGTCCTCAAGACTGGCATTGCGTATATATGTGTTGAATTCTTCTTTGATTCCCGCTTGATCCATAAAATTTTCCGAAGGCCATTCACAGGGCCTCACAGGAGCGTCTCTTGGTGGTTCCTTGTCAGCATCACGCATTGCAAGCTTGGGGCCTTGCTTCCTTGAAGAACCACCTTGGAACATCTTCCTAAACATATTGTTTCCTCTGAAAAATTTCTGAAATTTTTAGTAACTTCAAACAAAAGTGAACCAACTTCAATAAAATTGATAGCAACTACTCCTACAAGTGCCTAGAGCCTATATCAAGCATTAGAACTACTTGGGACCATATAAGTTTGACATGCAAGCTCAAGAACATGGTCACCTATGCAGCACAAATTTGCAAAGAATAAAGCACTAGAACAAAAACTAATTGGACCAATGGAGGAGTCACATACCAAGGAACAATCTCCCCAAGCAGTTTTGCGAGAGGTACTTTGAGCAAGGAGATCGAAAATCACAGCAACAGGGGCTGGAACTCGTGCTTGAGTTGGTTTTTCGGGTTTGTGTGAGGCAGAGGAAGAAGATGGGTGCAGGGATAAGTGGAGGAGGGCCACCGTGGGCCCACGAGGCAGGGGGGCGTGTCCAGGGGGTAGGGCGTGCCCTCCACCCTCGTGGCCAGGTGGCAGCTCCCCCCGCGGTAATTTTTGTACAGTAAATCCTCAAATATTCCTGAAAAAATCATATTAAATTGGCATGGCATTCTGAGGACTTTTATTTTCGGGATATTTTTATATTGCACGGATAAGCCAGGAAACAGACAGAAAAAATACTATTTTACTTTATTACTACTAAATAACAAAAAATATAAAGAGGGTACAGAAGGTTGTGCTTCTAGTTTCATCCATTTCATGCTCATCAAAAAGAATACACTAACAAGGTTGATCAAGTCTTGTTAACAAACTCATTCCGATTAACATGGAACCGGAGAAGTTTCGAATAACACTAGGTTACCTCAATGGGGATATGGACATCCCCAATAATAAGAATATCATATTTCTTCTTGACAGTAGGGAGAGGAAATTCGAAACTTCCAAATATAATCGATGGAATTTTTCCAATAGAGTTGATGCTATGAACTTGAGGTTGTTTCCTCGGAAAGTGTATCGTATGCTCATTACCATTAACATGAAAAGTGACATTGCCTTTGTTGCAATCAATAACAGCCCCTACAGTATTAAGGAAAGGTCTTCCAAGAATAATAGACATACTATCATCCTCGAAAATATCAAGAATAACAAAGTTTGTTAAAATAGTAACGTTTGCAACTACAACAAGCACATCCTCACAAATACCGACGGATATAGCAGTTGATTTATCAGCCATTTGCAAAGATATTTCAGTAGGTGTCAACTTATTCAAGTCAAGTCTACAATATAAAGAGAGAGGCATAACACTAACACTGGCTCCAAGATCACATAAAGCAGGTTTAACATAATTTCTCTTAATGGAGCATGGTATAGTAGGTACTCCTGGATCTCCAAGTTTCTTTGGTATTCCACCCTTAAAAGTATAATTAGTAAGCACGGTGGAAATTTCAGCTTCCGGTATCTTTCTTTTATTTGTAATAATATCTTTCATATACTTAGCATAAGGATTTGTTTTGAGCACATCAGTCAATCGCATACGCAAAAAGATAGGTCTAATCATTTCAGCAAGGCGCTCAAAATCCTCATCATCCTTTTTCTTGGATGGTTTCGGAGGAAAAGGCATGGGTTTCTGAACCCATGGTTCCCTTTCTTTACCATGTTTCCTAGCAACGAGGTCTCTTTTATCATAACGTTGATTCTTTGATTGTGGGTTATCAAGATCAACAGCAGGTTCAACTTCTACATCATTATCATTACTAGGTTGAGCATCATCATTAACATTTTCACTAGGTTCATGTTCATTACCAGATTGTGTTTCAGCATCACACATAGAGATATCATTTGGATTCTCAGGTGGTTCAGCAATAGGTTCACTAGAAGTTTGCAAAGTCCTATCATTTTTATTTTTCTTCCTTTTCGAAGAACTAGGTACATCAATATTATTTCTCTGAGAATCTTGCTCGATTCTCTTAGGGTGGCCTTCAGGATACAAAGGTTCCTAAGTCATTCTACCAGTTCTAGTAGCCACTTTAACAGCATAATCATTTTTCTTACTATTCATTTCATCAAGCACTTCTTTTTGAGCTTTAAGTACTTGTTCTACTTGAGTGGTAACCATAGAAGCATGTTTGCTGACAAGTTTAAGTTCACCTCTAATATTAGCCATATAATCACCCAAGCGTTTAATCATATAAGCATCTCGTTTTAATTGTCTACCAAAATAAGCATTAAAGTCATCTTGCTTAAACATAAAGTTATCAAACTCATCCAAGCACTGACTAGCAATTTTAGTAGGAGGGACTTCAGCTTTATCATATCTATAGAGAGAATTTACCTTTACTACCTGTGTCGGGATATCGGGATCAGGAGGTTCTTCAGTGAATAAAGAATTGAGATCATATACTTCTTCAACAGGCGGTAAATTAAGACCGTGTATTTCTTCAATAGGAGGTAAATTCTTAACATCTTCAGCTTTAATACCTTTTTATTTCATAGATTTCTTTGCCTCTTGCATATCTTCGGGACTGAGAAAAAGAACACCTCCCTTCTTCGGAGTTGGTTTAAGAGTAGGCTCAGTAATTGGCTCTGGAGCTGGCTCGGGAGGTGGCTCGGGAGGTGCCCAATTATTTTCATTTGTCAACATATTATTCAATAGAATTTCAGCTTCATCCGGTGTTCTTTCCCTGAAAAGAGAACCATCACAACTATCCAGGTAATCTCTGGAAGCATCAGTTAGTCCATTATAAAAGATATCAAGTATTTTAGGTTTCTTAAGATGATGATCAGGCAAAGCATTAAGTAACTTGAGAAGCCTCCCCCAAGCTTGTAGGAGACTCTCTTCTTTAATTTGCATGAAGTTGTATATTTCCCTCAAAGCAGCTTGTTTCTTATGAGCAGGGAAATATTTAGCAGAGAAGTAATAAATCATATCCTGGGGACTACGCACACAACCAGGATCAAGAGAATTAAACCATATCTTAGCATCACCTTTTAATGAGAACGGAAATATTTTGAATATATAAAAGTAGCGCGATCTCTCATCATTAGTAAACAGGGCGGCTATATCATTTAATTTAGTAAGATGTGCCACAACAGTTTCAGATTCATAGCCATAAAAAGGATCAGATTCAACCAAAGTAATTATATTTGGATCAATAGAAAATTCATAATAATCCTTATCAGGAACACAGATAGGTGAAGTAGCAAAAGCAGGGTCAGGTTTCATTCTATCTCTAAGAGATTCTTTACTCCATTTAACTAGCAGCCTCTTAAGTTCATATCTATCTTTACAAGCAAAAATAGCTGGAGAAGATTCTGCATCAAAAAGACAACCCTCAGGAATAGCAGGCATATCTTCATCATCACTTTCATCAATATTATCAATTTCAATAATTTCTCTCTCTCTAGACCTAGAAATTTGTTCATCAAGATATTCACCAAGGGGCACAGTAGTATCAAGCATAGAAGTAGTTTCATCATAAGTATCATGCATAGCAGAAGTGGCATCATCAATAACATGCGACATATCAGAACGAATAGCAGAAGCAGGTTTAGGTGTTGCTAGCTTGCTCATAACAGAAGGTGAATCAAGTGCAGAGCTAGATGGCAGTTCCTTACCTCCCCTCGTAGTTGAGGGATAAATTGTTGTCTTAGCGTCTTTCAAGTTCTTCATAGTGCCCAGCAGATATAAATCCCAAGTGACTCAAAGAATAGAGCTATGCTCCCCGGCAACGTCGCCATAAAAAGGTCTTGATAACCCACAAGTATAGGGGATCGCAACAGTTTTCGAGGGTAGAGTATTCAACCCAAATTTATTGATTCGACACAAGAGGAGCCAAAGAATATTCTCAAGTATTAGCAGCTGAGTTGTCAATTCAACCACACCTGGAAACTTAGTATCTGCAGCAAAGTGTTTAGTAGCAAAGTAATATGATAGTGGTGGTAACAGTAACAAAAGTAAAGACAGCAAAAGTAATGTTTTTGGTATTTTTGTAGTGATTGTAACAGTAGCAGCGGAAAAGTAAATAAGCGAGAACCAGTATATGCAAAACTCGTAGGCACCGGATTAGTGATGGATAATTATGCTGAATGCGGTTCGTCATGTAACAGTCATAACATAGGGTGACACAGAACTAGCTCCTATTCATCAATGTAATGTAGGCATGTATTCCGTATATAGTCATACATGCTTATGGAAAAGAACTTGCATGACATCTTTTGTCCTACCCTCCCGTGGCAGCGGGGTCCTATTGGAAACTAAGGGATATTAAGGCCTCCTTTTAATAGAGAACCGGAACAAAGCATTAGCACATAGTGAATACATGAACTCCTCAAACTATGGTCATCACCGGGAGTGGTCCCAATTATTGTCACTTCGGGGTTGCCGGATCATAACACATAGTAGGGGACTATAGACTTGCAAGATAGGATCAAGAACTCACATATATTCATGAAAACATAATAGGTTCAGATCTGAAATCATGGCACTCGGGCCCTAGTGACAAGCATTAAGCATAGCAAAGTCATAGCAAAATCAATCTCAGAACATAGTGGATACTAGGGATCAAACCCTAACAAAACTAACTCGATTACATGATAAATCTCATCCAACCCATCACCGTCCAGCAAGCCTATGATGGAATTACTCACGCACGGCGGTGAGCATCATGAAATTGGTGATGGAGGACGGTTGATGATGACGACGGCGACGAATCCCCCTCTCCAGAGCCCCGAACAGACTCCAGATCAGCCCTCCCGAGAGAGATTAGGGCTTGGCGGCGGCTCTGTATCGTAAAACGCGATGATTTCTTCTCTCTGATTTTTTTTTCTCCCCGAAAGCCAATATATAGAGTTGGAGTTGGCGTCCGAAGGTCTCCAGGGGGCCCACGAGGTAGGGGGCGCGCCCAGGAGGGGGGGCACGCCCCCCACCCTCGTGGACAGGGTGTGGGCCCCCTGGTCTTCATCTTTGGCGAGGATTTTTTATTATTTATTCTAAGATATTCCGTAGAGTTTCAGGTCATTCCGAGAACTTTTGTTTTCTGTACATAAAACAACATCATGGCAATTCTGCTGAAAACAACGTCAGTCCGGGTTAGTTCCATTCAAATCATACAAGTTAGAGTCCAAAACAAGGGCAAAAGTGTTTGGAAAAGTAGATACGACAGAGACGTATCAGCATCACGGTAACTAAGCCTCTCGGCCGATGACTTCATCTCCTTGCCTTTGATTGGGCATCCCTGACGCCCTACATGTTTTCGCAGGGCGCCGCCGATGTTCCTTGCACTCTACTGCACTTCGTGGGAGGCAAGTTGGTCGATGTCGCCAAGGGAAGAATCGTTCAACCGGGCAACTGCGTGTTCCAACGTAATCTGATGCCAGCCACCTTGTATAGGGTTGAGCTAGTTCAGGTGCTGCCAGGCTGCAACGAGCTATTACCTCCGATTCGACCCGCTGGGGCCGACGAAGACGATGTGATGACCCTCAGCGCCTGCGTAAGCTGGCCCCTGCTTTGTCCGAAGAGCCAAATTTGTTTGGGGGCAGGGGACACCACCCCACAGACAAGACCGCCAGTCGTGCTGGCGCCAAGCCATGGCAAGAACGCTGCAACGCTACCGGACATGCCGGACATCCCTATGGCACAGGATCCGGACATGCATATGGCACAGGATCCGGATGACGACGACAACGACGATGGTACATTTACCAATGTCGATAAGAACTTTGCCGAACATGGGTACGATGACGAGTTCTGTGGGCCTCCTTCTCAAGAACCCAACCAAGACGCCCGCGATCTAGCTGGTACGGCGGAGAAACCCAATTGCAACAGGCGTCGTCTGGCGTTCAGTTCTCAGGAGACGCCTCCAGCTGCCACCTTCACCGAGCCTCAGATAGCCGAGGTGCGAAATATTATCAGCCCCAACACTCTCAAGAAGGTGGTCTGTGAGCAGAACTCTATCCCATTACAGCAGATCAAGAAGAAGGGACGAAAATGAAAGACTAACAAGGGCGCCAGTGCGAGCCAGCCGGCACCGAGTACGATCCGTGCTTAGGACGGGCCACCTTCACCTAAGGATATCTCGAGGAGGGTGCATGTGGCGGGTAGGGTGATGCTATCGACAAATATGCTCAATGCTGCAACCGGTGCTATGCGGAATCTGCATGACAGTGTTCTTTCTTTGGAGAAGCGGCGTCTCTCCCAGAATGATGTGGCATACCCGGTTTTCGTGGCCAAGGTGCCAGAGGGCAAGGGCTTTGTGGATAGCGCCATCGGGGGTACGATCGTCCTGCGGTTTGATGACATCTTTGCTATGTTTAACCTTCATCCACTGCACTACACCTTCGCTCGGCTGTTTTCGCTGAGTATGGAGATGTGGATCATTAGAGACAAGACCCCGGACATCGGGATAGTCGACCCCTTCTACATGCGTGCCAAGATCTTGGGCAGCGCTGGGGACTGGCAAGTCGCGAGTTCACACCTCGAAGGCATCTTTCTGGCAAACCCAGATAAGGATAACTTCCTCGTGCCTTACTTTCCCGAGTAAGTCATCCCCTAACCGCCCCGTAACATATGATTTCTTAGATTTCGATCATTCTTTTTTTTCTAACATTCCGTGTTCTGTGCAGTGACACACATTGCACACTCATCCTCTTAAGCCCGAAATATTCCATGGCCACGTATTTCGACCCGGGCCATGACTCCAAGATAGACTACAAATATCAAGAAAGTTCTTGATGATGCTCTCCCCGGCTACGCCACATCTGGAGGCACCTTTAAGAGGCCAGTTCGTAGGTACGGCAGGCACGTGTTCACCCACAATACGACGTTCCCCTGCATCAAGCAGCCGCCTGGCGGTCAGAAGGATGCCTACTATGCCCTCCATCACATGCGGGCGATCGTACGGGGCCATAATCACCTTCTGCTACCAAATAATGTCAAAGATTGGGCCGCAAGCTTGGCGGCAATCCAGGACGCGGACCTCCTACAAGAATTCTTTCGCATCCAGCGGAGTTTGCAGAAATCATCCATCAAGATGTCCTTCGTACCTCGGGGCAGTTCTACCTAAGATATCAACCGTCCAACAGTGAGATAGACACAACGCTACAAATGCAGGCTGACAACGACCGCGACTTCCTGACCATCACGAAAGACGGCGGCTTCATCCATGCTCCGGTCCCATGAGTCGAGTCGAATGTAGTGATGCTATTTGTAGTTCTGTAACATTGATTAGCTCATGTTGTAATTAAACTTTAATGAACTTGTATGTCTCTTTGGTTTGGACAGTCGTTCAACTTAGATGTAATCAATGCTATTTATTAGTAGGACCATGAATCATGCTATTAATGTCTTGCTTTTCTCTTCCGATCCTTTTGTTGCATACTTACATATTGCTTATGTATTGTCTGTTGTTTGGCTTGTGCATAGAGATGCCGTCGTATGTCGTGTACAAGGGTAAGGTTCCCGGAGTCTACGACGACTGGGAGGAGTGTCGGAGACAGGTTCACCATTTCAGCGGTAAAAGTTACAAAGGGTACACCACTAGGGCGGAGGCGGAATCTAGATACGCGCACTATCTAGCGGGAGAGAGGATGGAGCGTTGGAGGAACCGGATGAAGACCAGTTTCATCGCGATGATGCTCATTGTGATGACCGCAGCTCTCTTCTATGTGAAGGTAGTTTAGATGATCGATATCGACTTCTAATGTGAAGACAAACTCGCTACTCGCGGTCTCGAGACTTGTAATGTCTATCTTTGTTCGGTCTTTTGAATTCGGAGACTAATATGATGATTTGTATTTGGAGACTTATCTTCTATTGTATTCGATGAATCTGTTGTTGTTGTCTGGTGTTGTCTATATTCTGTCCAATAATATATTTCGTAACCTGTGCAAATATCAGAAAAGTAAAAAAATACCTAATATTCATACTAATGGCGCATCCCCCCAAAGTGCGCCATTAGTATGCCAAAGGATACTAATGGTGCATCACCCCACAGTGCGCCATTAGTATGCCAAAGCACGTGGGTAAATATGGCCCCCTGGGAGGCATACTAATGGCGCATGTTGGTCTATACTAATGGCGCACGGCATGGTGCGCCATTAGTATACCAGATACTAATGGTGCACCAGTGGTGCGCCATTAGTATTTAATACTAGTGGCGTGGTACTAGTGGCGCACCAGTAGTGCGCCATTAGTAGGCAAAACTGGTGCGCCACTAGTAGGCCTTTTCCTAGTAGTGTCATATACAACATGGTAAACCTGTGATGTGTCTGCTTGTTTCTCTTTTAAAATGCGGACAAAATATTGGAGAAGAGTAGCCCGTTATGCAATGGTAAAGGAAGTAATGCAGATAAGGTTCAAGATAGTGAGACATCCTTGTTGGTCTCCAAGAAAGCTAATAAAAACTATCTTGACGACAGTGAGTGAACCCAAAAGTCATGTCTTGATGTAGTGTTCGAGTTATTGGCCACTACTGCTGGCACAAGCTCTTCGAACTCGCTGCCTGAATCCGTTTGTCTTCTTGAGTCTCAACTTCAAGTTGAAAGACATCGATTAGATGTGCTGCGACAGGAAGCTGAAGGACTGAGGAAGTCCCTACAGAATTCAGATGCATACTTCCTAGTGCAATAGCAAGCGCTGGAGGATTTAAGCACCAAACAAGAGGAAGTTAATAAGCTTGCTAAGCATCTTGCCAGCATTATGGGTACCCAGGATATTGTTTCTTGACATCTTCTGAAGTGGTTTCAGTTCTGCATTTGTTTTTCTGCGGCGTTTATTTGCGCTGGTCGCCAACTTTGACAACCAGTGTATATTATATGCTGCTTTGTTCACTATATTTGCACTGGTGGCGAACTTTGATGCCCAATGGATGTAATATGTGTAATAGCCGTGATAGCCTAGCGTAAGTTGCTTGCTTATTTATTTCCTTGTTGTCTTGTTTACTTGTTTGCTTGTAGTCAGTGCACTTCTTTTTCCGTGGTTTGCTAGTGGCCGCAATAACATATTTTTTAAAACTAGACCACAATAACCATGGGCTACATATTTACTATAGTAACACTGGGCCTCCTACCGGCCGTAGAAACAATGGGCCGTCTATGGGCCGTAGAAACAATGGGCCTTCTACGGGCCGTAGACACAATGGGCCTTCTACGGGCCGTATCATCAATGGGCCTTATATGGGCCGTATGATCGATTGGCCAAACATGGGCCAAACAGACCGCATTATGGCCGTAAACGGGCTATAGTTGGAATCGTCCGTTCATGGGCCAAACATAATGGGTCGTCATTAATAGGCCGTATTTGATGACGCTATGAAAATGGCCCAACGTATTAACGGGCCACAAACAGGCTGAATTTGGCCCACAAGCAGAAAATGACAGTAACGGGCCGTAAGTAACCGAATGCTGGAAATGAGCCCAAGAATAAATGGGCCCTGAGAAGGCCGAAAGATAACATGGGCTGGAACAACCCAATGGAATAATGGGCCGTTAATGGGTATAAAGTGATACACTGTTCATTACAGGCTAGTTTCACCACGGGTCGTTAATGGGCCAAGAGTTACAAAGGGCCTCATATGGGCCGAAAGATGTCATGGGCCATACATGGGCCGGAAGTTAAAACGGGCTGGAATCATATTGGACGGCCCATATGATGCTACTGGGCCTAATTCGGATAGGTCATAACGGTCCCTGGGTTAGCGGGCTTTAAATGGGCTATATGCGAACAGGCCGTTAACAGCTTTCAGTTGGCCGGCCCGCCACCTTTTGACCAAGTCAAATGGGCCGGCCTTTCACAGGAATGGGCCTCTGTTGGTCCGTGCCACGTGTTGACGTATCATAGGTGCCTTCTGTCCAATGAGTGGCTGACATATGTCCCGACGGTGAGCCGACACGTGTTTCCTCCAGCCAATGATGATTTTACACGTGGAAAATCCCCATTGGTCGGGGCTGTTAATGGGTTATCATATCCAAAACTGGACCCGATAGCTTAACGGTGTTCCGTTACGGTGGATGCCACGTGTCGGTCACCCTTGACGAAAGCACTTCTATGACGCGCGATTTATTGTCATAGAAGTGGATACTTCTGTGATGATAATTTTGTTAATGTCATGGAACACTTCTACGACAGCACGGGTATGAGTATCTTGATTCTGTCATAAAATCGTCATGGATGTACATGCATGACAGAAAATGCGACCTACTGTGACAAACATGTATCATCACGGAAGTGTATTTTTTTTGTAGTGTTAGCAACCGAACAGGTATCAAATACCCAGGGGCCGCTA
This sequence comes from Triticum aestivum, assembly GCF_018294505.1. NCBI lineage: Eukaryota > Viridiplantae > Streptophyta > Magnoliopsida > Poales > Poaceae > Triticum > Triticum aestivum. Next base: position 553,903,988 of record NC_057804.1, read on the forward strand.
CAAGCACTAGTAAGGTACACATCAATAACATGTATATCAAATATACCTTTTTTCACTTTGCCATCCTTCTTATCCGCCAAATATTTGGGGTAGTTCCGCCTCCAGTGACCATTTCCTTTGCAGTAGAAGCACTCAGTTTCACGCTTAGGTCCAGCTTTGGGCTTCTTCATGGGAGTGATAACTTGCTTGCCATTCTTCTTGAAGTTCCCTTTCTTTCCCTTTGCCCTTTTCTTGAAACTAGTGGTCTTGTATAATCATCAACACTTGATGCTTTTTATTGATTTCTACCTTCGTTGATTTCAGCATCACGAAGAGCTCGGGAATCGCTTTCGTCATCCCTTGCATATTATAGTTCATGACGAAGTTCCAGTAACTTGGTGATGGTGACTAGAGAACTGTCAATCACTATCTTATGTGGAAGATTAACTCCCACTTGATTCAAGTGATTGTAGTACCCAGACATTCTGAGCACATTCTCACTAGCTAAGCTATTCTGCTCCATCTTTTAGGTGAAGTACTAGTTAGAGGTCTCATACCCCTTGACACGGGCATGAGTCTGAAATACCAATTTCAGCTCTTGGAACATCTCATATGCTCCTTGGCGTTCAAAACATTTTTGAAGTCCCAGTTCTAAGCCGTAAAGCATGGTGCACTAAACTATCAAGTAGTCATCATATTGAGCAAGACAAACATTCATAACGTTTACATCTGCTCCTGCAATAGGTATGTTACCTAGTTGTGCATCAAGGACATAATTCTTCTATGCAACAATGAGGATAAATCTCAGATCACAGACCCAGTCCGCATCATTGCTACTGTCATCTTTCAACTTAGTTTTCTCTAGGAACATATCAAAAAACATAGGGGAGCTACAACGCGAGCTATTGATCTAACACATAATTTGCAAATACTATCAGGACTAAGTTCATGATAAATTAAGATCAATTAATCATATTACTTAAGAACTCCCACTTAGATAGACATCCCTCTAGTCATCTAAATGATACATGATCCAAATCAACTAAACCATATCCGATCATCACGTGAGACGGAGTAGTCATCAATGGTGAACATCTCTATGTTGATCATATCTACTATATGATTCACATTCGACCTTTCGGTCTCCAGTGTTCTGAGGCCATGTCTATACATGCTAGGCTCATCAAGTTTAACCCGAGTATTCTTCATGTGCAAAACTGGCTTGCACCCGTTGTATTTGAATGTAGATCTTATCACACCCGATCATCATGTGGTGTCTCAGCATGAAGAACTTTTGCAACGGTGCATACTCAGGGAGAACACTTATACCTTGAAATTTTAGTAAGGGATCATCTTATAATGTTACCGTCGTACTAAGAAAAATAAGATGCACAAAGATAAACATTGCATGTAGTCAAAATATGTGACATGATAAGGCCATCATCATCTTGTGCTTTTGATCTCCATCACCAAAGCAATGTCATGATCTCCATTGTCACCGGGTTGACACCTTGATCTCCATCGTAGCATTGTTGTCGTCTCGCCAACTATTGCTTCTATGACTATCGCTACCGCTTAGTGATAAAGTAAAGCAATTACATGGCGTTTGTATTTCATACAATAAAGCGACAACCATATGGCTCCAGCCAGTTGCCGATAACTTCTACAAAACATAATCATCTCATACAACAACGTATATCACATCATGTCTTGACCATATCACATCACAGCATGCCCTACAAAAACAAGTTAGACGTCCTCTACTTTTTTGTTGCAAGTTTTACGTGGCTGCTACGGGCTTCTAGCATGAACATACATACCAACGGCACAAAAACACAATGGTTATTTATCAAGTTTGTTGTTTTAGCCTTCACAAGGACCGGCCGAAGTCAAATTCGATTCAATTAAAGTTGGAGAAACAAACACTCGCCAGCCACCTTTATGCAAAACTAGTTGCATGTCTATAGGTGAACCGGTCTCATGAACGCGGTCATGTAAGGTTGGTCTGGGCCACTTCATTCAACAATACCACCGAATCAAAATAAGACATTGGTGGTAAGTAGTATGACGATCACCACCCACAACTCTTTGTGTTCTACTCGTGCATATCATCTATGCATAGACCTGGCTCGGATGCTACTATTGGGAAACATAGCATGCAATTTCAAAAAAATTCCTATGCTCATGCAAGATCTATCTAGGAGATGTATAGCAATGAGAGGGGGAGAGTGTGTCCACAACCCTCATAGACCGAAAGCGGAAGCATTAACTTAATGCGGTTGATGTAGTTGAACGTCTTCTCGAATCAATCGATCAAGTACCAAATGTATGACACCTCCGAGTTCTACACACGTTCAGCTCGATGACGTCCCTCGAAATCTTGATCCAGTAGAGGCATGAAGGAGTCGATGTGTTCCGTCAGCATGACGGCATGGTGATGGTGTTGGTGATGTGATCCGCGCAGGGCTTCGCCTAAGCACTACGACAATATGACCGGAGGAGTAAACGATGGAGGGGGGCACCGCACACGGCTAAGAAACAATTGTTGTGCTTTGGGGTGCCCCCTGCCCCCATAAATAAAGGAGGAGAGGGAAGGAGGCCGGTCCTTGGGGGCGCGCCAAGTGGGGGGGAGTCCAACTAGGATTCCCAATCCTAATCAGCCCCCCTTCCTTTCCAACGGAGGGGGAGAAGGAAAGAGAGGGAGAGGGAGAAGGAAAGGGGGGTCATGCCTCCTCCCCCTTGTCCAATTCGGACTCCCTTGGGGGGGGCCACCTCCCGTGGCCTGCCTCCTCCTCTCCACTATGGCCCAATAAGGCCCAATACTTCCCCCGGGGGGGTCCGCTAACCCCTCGGTACATCAAAAATACCGGAACCTCACCGGAACCATTCCGGTGTCCGAATATAACCTTCCAATATATCAATATTTACCTCTCGACCATTTCAAGACTCCTCGTCATGTCTGTGATCTCATCCGAGACTCTGAACAACATTCGGTAACCAAAACACATAACTCATATAATACATATCGTCATCGAACGTTAAGCGTGCAGACCCTACGGGTTCGAGAACTCTGTATACATGACCGAGACACCTCTCCGGTCAATAACCAATAGCGGAACCTGGATGCTCATATTGGTTCCCACATATTCTACGAAGATCTTTATCGGTCGAACCGCAATTTCAACATACGTTATTCCCTTTGTCATCGGTATGTTACTTGCCTGAGATTCGATCATCGGTATCTTCATACCTAGTTCAATCTCGTTACCAGAAAGTCTCTTTACTCGTTCCTTAGTGCATCATACCGTAACTAACTCATTAGTCACATTGCTTGCAAGGCTTCATATGATGTGCATTACCGAGAGGGCCTAGAGATACCTCTCCGATACTCGGAGTGACAAATCCTAATCTCGATCTATGCCAACCCAACAAACACCTTCGAAGATACATGTAGAGCATACTTATAATCACCCAGTTAAGTTGTGACGTTTTATAGCACACAAGGCATTCCTCCAGTGTCCGGGAGTTGCATAATCTCATAGTCGGAGGAATATATATTTGACACGAAGAAAGCAGTAGCAATAAAACTGAACGATCATTATGCTAAGCTAATGGATGGGTTTTGTCCATCACATCATTCTCCTAATTATGTGATCCCGTTCATCAAATTACAACACATGTCCATGGCTAGGAAACTTAACCATCCTTGATCAACGAGCTAGTCAAGTAGAGACATACTAGGGACACGGTGTTTTGTCTATGTATTCACACATGTATCAAGTTTCTAGTTAATACAATTCTGACATGAATAATAAACATTTATCATGATATAATGAAATATAAAACAATAACTTTATTATTGCCTATAGGGCATGTTTCCTTCAAGCCGGCCCAGTGGGTGTTTCGCTCGCGCTCAAAGTTTGAAGGGCCTAAGTACCACGCGCTCCTTCCAAGGGTCGAACTCCTTGTCACAGACCGGAGCCCGGTTGTTCGACTCACGGGGGGGAGGCCCAAAGAGGAAGCAAGCAAGAAAACGGCTTAGAGAACAAAGCGCAAAGGCATAAACGTTCACAAAAAAATTTACATCGGGATAATTTCGGGCCAAGGCCAGAGTTCACTACATTCGCCAACAGCCAAGTGGGTGGGTGCTACTTAACAGAAATGCTAAAAAGATAAACAAGAAGGCTTCGGCTTCAGACGTCCCCCACATCGGGTTGCGCAGCCGCCGGCTCCTCCTCGGTGGCCTCCGGGTCCATCGAGGTGCTGGTATCGTCCAACCCGGGGTCCTCGTCCGTGTAAGGACCCGACTCATCGGAGCTGCACAACGGGTTGTCCAGCAGCAGGCCAAAGTTGTTAGGAGGCACGACCCTACCGTCGTCCGTTCGTTCCATCTAGAACTCGTCATGCAACGCGAACGAAGCTATGTAGCTGGCCCTGGCGGCAAGCCGGCCCGCCTCCGCTTGCAACTGGCGCTCCGCGCCAACTCATTGGGCCATCAATCGGTCTAGCACCAAGTCTGGTTACCAGGACATGACGAAGCCCAGCGCCATCTCAGCACCGGCACGAGCGGCGGTGACGCACCACGCGTGAAGCCGCGCTGGCCCGGCCTCCAGCCACCGCGCCAGTCGCGTGAAGCTGTTGGGTGCAACGGCGTCGGGCTAAAGGGTCGCCATCATCCCCACGCTGGTGGTGGAGACCCGTGCCATCTGCTCGCCCAAGACCTACAGGTGGGCCTCGGCGGTGTTCATGATCTCCGAGAAGGTCCAGGCGATGTTCGGGTCAAGCCCGGCGCCCACGACCCCCTCGGGCGACCGTTGAAAACGAACGGCCTCCTCCGCCATCTTGTGCATCTCTAGGAAGTGCCCTGTCAAGAAGAAGAGCAAGATAGTCAGCAACAAAAGAGAGAATCCGGCTTCACAGCCCGGCAAAGTCAAAAAGAAGCACTTACTAGCGAAGGCCTCATCTAGGTGATGCGCTTCAAGCAAGATACCGTGCCGCTCCAGGTTGCCAGCACGGTCATGCACCTCAAGCGCCTTCTCCAGCTCGGCGCCCTTGTCGATGGCCGTCTTTAGATCGGCGTCTTTACCGGCGGCCGCCTGCTCATGCTCTTCCTTGAGGCGGAGGAGTTCCGCCTGGTGGGCCTCCACCAACTGGACCGCCACCGCCTTCAGGCGCTCCACCTCATCCTGGAGTTGGCCATTGTCGTCGGCCAGCTGGTCGCGCTGCTGGACGGCTTCGATGAGCGCTTTCTAGTCCTCTCTGCCTTGGCCGCCTTCGCCGTTAGGCGCTCCACCTCGGTTTGGAGCCGGCTCTTGTCGCTGTCCAGTTGCTCGTGATGCCGGCCGGCAAAGACAAGTGCTCGCTGGGCCTCTGCCGCCTCCGCCTTCAGCTCCGCCACCTCAACCCGGAGCCTGCCGGCATAAGCAACAGCCAAGTCATGTTGATGACCAGCTTGGACCAGCTGGGTTCGCCAAGCAGGCATCTCGGCTTCGGCGGCTGCACAACAAAGATTCATAATCAATACAAAGAAAGAATAGAAACACTTTAAGATTAAACCCAACTACTACGTAGTTGGCCCAAATCTCAGGGGCTACACCCAGTGGGTGCGCTAGCACGCCCCCACTAAGAGCACAGAAAAAACTTACCTTCAGCAAGATGGAGCACCTCCTCCCTAACGGCGAGCCGCGCCATGAGTAGCTGGTGCTTGTCCAAGAGCCGGTTGTAGACGCCGACCCAGTAAGCGTCCAATTACTGCAAGAGAACAAGAATCAGCACAAGACAAAGCATTTGAAGATTCAACCCAACTACTATGTAGTTGGCCCGAATCTCGGGGGCTACACCCAGTGGGTGCGCTAGTGCGCCCCCACTGGCTAGTTGTAAGAAAGAAAACAGAGGAAGGAAAACCTAGCAACATGGAGCGCTCCAGCTCCCGTGCCCGCTCCGTTTCAGCCTGGGCAAAGGCCTGAACCCACTCCACATGCCTGCGGAGACGCTAGCTCACGGCGGCCATGGCCGCCTCCTCCTGTGTTAGGGTCCCGAAGACGGCCTGGTTGGGCCCAGCCCGGGATTGCTGCGACCCGGCGGCGAGACGGCCTCCTGGCACCGCTGGCTGCTACCTGACCACCAGGGCGTGCTCGCCGCTCTCTATCCCCTCCGCGACAGGCTTCAACTCCAGCGCGCCGGCCGGTGTCACCTGCGGCGCCCCATCCATCTACACCTGCGGTGCCCCATCCGGCGTCACCTACAGTGCCCCATCCATCGGCGACTGCGGCGCCCGGTCCGCCATTGCCTACAGCGTCTCCTCCAAGGCGGCCCCGACTCCTCCTCCCTCCACCTCCAACCGCTCGAACTCGTCAATCTGCGGCGGGGTGTCGTCTCCGATCACCATGACCTCCCGGTCGTCCACCACCCTTTCCGCCCCATCGTCCGGGCCGCGCTCCTCCTCCGTCGGTGGCACAAAAATTGTTCCTGCTGGCTCCATGCCTGCCGGCCACGCCGGCTCCCTGATGGCCCGCTCCCTCGCCTCCGCAGCCCTAGCCTAAGCCTGGGCCGACGCCGCCTCCTTCTCCTCCACAGCCCTGCTCCAGTCCCTCCAGGCCAGGCCGTCAGCGTCGTTCGGGTTCTGGCCATGGTCCCCCTCGGGCGGGTCAATGGAGCTGCTCCGGGACCTCCGGAACGCGAAGCCGCCCACAGACGCGGCGTCTGTCACCGCCAACGCCAACGCCAGCGGCGACCTAAATCATGACAAGATAGCCATGAGGAAAGAACGACTCGGCAGCTCGTCGGAACCAGCAAGACGAACTTACCAGATCACCACCGGGACGGATGGTCTCGCCGGCCCCGCTAGGATGGCGCGGCGCCTCTTCTTGATGGGAGGCTTGCCGCCGCCGACCGGGTCCATCGCGCGCTTCATGGCCGGCTTTCGGGATGCCACGTCCTCCTTCTCGTGCAGCTGGTTGGCCGCTGCTGTCGCGCGGGATGATCCGGCCCCGGCCGCATTCGTCGACCGTCTCGGTGAGCCGGCATTGTCGCCTCCCCCCTCGGCGGTGTTGTACCGTCAGCACGCGTCAACATCCCCGCAGGAACTTCCAACCAATCTCTTAAGGGGTCAAAATACAGAAACTTACCCGCATGGCGTGTCTCATCGACCGTGGCGTCGGCTGACTCCGGGTCCCCAGCGAGGGTCTCTGCCTCCTCCAAGCTGGCTTGCTGGGCAGCCACCACCTGCGTCATCTTGCAGTCATATGGATGCCGGATGGCATTCAACATCACCTCCCTCGTCGTCTCGGGACGGAGAAGAAGATGAGATGCAGCAAAGTATAAAGACTAGGGACTCACCGCCAATGCCGGGTTCCCGTTGCTGTAGGGAGGTTTCCCGAACTGCCACTCCTCCTTCATCTCGGCCTTCAAAAATACAGTTGACCCCGCCGGCGACCTGCGCATGCGTCAGCCACCGGGACGACATCCGGTTGGGGTCCTGGAGGCCGGCCATCTGGCCGATGATATGCGTCCGGCGCTGCAGTGGCAGCACCCAGCGCGCGATGAAGGCGGCAATGAGGTCTATCCCAGTGAGCCCCTCCTGCGTTGCCATCTCCACCACCTGGTTTCGCAGATTCAGCACCTCCTGCGTCGGGTTCTTGGGGCAGTAGGACCAGTTGGACTTGACGTGTTGTGTCATGTCGGCGAAGGGCGGTAGGTTGATGTGGTCCGCGCCAAGGTTGCGGACGTAGAAGGAGTTCTGCCATTTCTTGGCAGAGTCCTCCAGCGGCATCTTGGGGCACCCCCGGTGCGCCCGCGTCGAGACGACGGCGGCCCCACAGGCAGACATGACACCGGCCTCTGGCCCCTTCTGCTTCAAGAAGAAGAAGAGGACCTAGAGATCGACGGTGGGCTCGACGCCCAAGTAGCCCTCGCACATGGTGACGAACCCTGAGAGCTGTAGCACCGCATTTGCTCCCAGGTGGTGCGGCTGAAGTCCAAAGAACTCTAATAACGCGCGGAAGAAGTCGCTTGTGGGGAGACCGAACCCGCGCTTGAAGTGGGTGAAGAAGACTACCCGCTCGGTCCCCTCCGGCCGCAGCGCCAGCTCGCCGTCCGGCAGGCGCACGACAAACTCTGTCTCCGGCGACAATCACCGCGTGTCACGCAGATACTGAATGTCCCCAGCGGTGATGGTGGATCCCATCCACGAGCCCTTCGGCAGCATCATCGATGGCACGAGGCGTGTGGGCGAAGACAAGAAGGAAAGAGTGGTGGCTGAGAGCTGCGGAGCGGCCGCTATGCGCTATAGAGCGGCAGCGGCGTTTCACTCAAGAGCAGTAGGGTGTCGCGGCATGCGGCGGTCTCAGAAGCAAGAGCAAGAGAGGAAGAGGAGATCGGGGGCACATGCGTGAATGATTTCCGCTGCCCCTCCCCCCCAATTTATAAGCCACGACCTAAACGTGTGGAAGTGGGATCGGTTGTGCCCGCCCCTCCCACTTCCCCGCATTAAGTGCGCATGATCCACGCGCGCATTAACTGCATCGAGAAGGGAAATCGCCCGCAGGAGCCACAATAAATCCACGCACATGGGCCAAGGGCGCGGAGTGGCGGGCCCCAGCCCGCTGTCATGTCTCGTCGCGCGTGTGGCCTGTCAGGGCCTCTTCAGTTTCCGGGTGCCACGTGGCGCCTGCGCCGAAACCGAGGGGATGCATCCCTTCCCCTTCAAGATTTGACGGACTCCTCGGTTTCTTGCCCGTGTCGGGATGCCGCAATCCGGCTTCTGGAAGCCGGCACACAGTGGGTATTGCCGGACCCGGCCGTCGCATGCTTCATCAACATCGGCTGCCTTCTCATGGGGTGAAACTGCGAAGGCCCCCCTGCTTGAAGCCGGCGAGCCTTCACAACTTCGGGGACTACTATCGGGGGGATGAACCCCGGGCAGGCAGCAGAGCCCCGATCCTTTTTAAAAACATCGGGGCCGGCATCGCCCCTCAATCCGGCTCGTACTTGGCCGGGTTCCTCAACCCGACCAAGTCCCTCAACCCGCCCAAGACCACAACACGGCCAGGCCTGCTCGCGCATGTCGGCTGAGCCCGACAAACTAAGACTTCTCCAACAAGCCGGTGCCCTCATGACGCCTTCGCCAACCCGGCCACGGGTCAGCTTCCATCCCATCCAAGGCATACGATGGAACAAGTCCCCATAGAGGGGATGAGTGTGGCTACAGTGGCCCACCAACCCCGCTGACTGGCAAGAGCCTGGCTACAGTGGCCCACCTACTCCGCTGACCAAGGTCGTCATGGCAATAGTGCGCCCCTTGTCCTGCTAACGCAAGCTGATGGTGACCAGGCAGTGCGCCACTGTAGCCGAGCCGACCCAACCACTCAGTGATGCACAACATTACAGAGAACAGTGCCCCCTGGCGCACGAGGCCCGCGCCCGGAGGACCCGACGAATCCTGGCACCCAGCGGGTCCCAACACCGGCTCCCAGGCACTGACATCCGGGCCCCATGGCCTTGTAACTTTACCGTTGTAACCTTGGGGGGTTGACTTATAAACCCCCCAGGAGTCCCCCATGACACGGGCATACGCACAATCGATCCACCCATAGAACACACACACACTCACGGAGAAGGAGCAACCTAAGCCCTGGCCTGCCTTCCTTTCTTCCCCAAACAGCTCTAGGAGCAACTATGTACCATTACATATAAACCACTCTCGGCAGGACTAGGAGTGTTATCTCTCCGAAGAGCCCCGAACCTGGGTATGTCTTGTGTCCCATGCTCGCTCATGCCGACCTCGCCTCTGGAGCCCATCGGTGCCCTCGAGCATGTCCCTCTCTTTATCCATCCCTTGGCATCTGTCGTGCGCCCACCATGATAGCTGTGGTGGTGGTGTTGTCGACGCTGATGCAGGTAGCCCTTCAGGGTGTTGTGGGAATTGTGGCATCTATTCTTTTTTTTGTTTGGTTTGTCATTGTTGATGTTTGCAGCGGTCTGACTCCTCCCCAAGTTCAGAGGTGGCGAGGCATAAGATTCTAGGCGAAAGCCTTGTTCTTCGACGATGGTCGTTGCTAGTGATGTTGGCACATGTGGGTGTCCTCCTCCTTTTGGAGGCATTGTTGAAGAGTACTTCTGGACGTTAAGACGTGGTCGAGCGAAGTGGAGAGAAATTGGAGGTTGTTGGCTGGGGCATACCTTTCCCAATGTTCGATGGGCTGACCATGAGCGGGTCTGGGCGAAAGCTTATTGATCGACGGGGGGGGGGGGGGGGGGGGTCGATGCCGGTGATGGCGGTGTCCTCGGTCGTCACTTTTCCTTCTTGAAGGCGTCTCTGAAGATCTTGCTTACAATCGGCCCGGCTTGAGGTCATGTAGGTGGTGGTGCTCTGTTTTTTGTTGGCCTCGGTGGTTTTTTTTTGGGTTAGTTTTTGGCCTAGTTTTTCTTATAAACAGGTCAACTCTATATTTTTTTTCCTCTCTTGATGGAATCGGCAAAGCTCCTGCTTGCTTGTCAAAAACAAAATATCCAGGCGCCAACTCTGCCTTAACTACAGAGCCACTGCTTAGATCCGTATGTGGTCGTTACTCACTCATGCGGACTCCAGGGAGCTTTTGGTTATTGGGTGCAACCATTGGGAGGTGGTAGCACGGGTTATCTTCAACCGATTTGGATGACGAGCTAATAATAGGCTAGGTGTGTAGGCATCGTAGCCTGTTGCTATTTTCGCCGGCTGCTGTGGCATCTTTTATTTTTATTTTTGTTGTGCTCTGTTTGTGAGCCATATTTGAACCTCGGACTTTGTTCCGTACTTTATTTGATAATATGGCTGCATGCATCGCTGTAATGCAGAGGCCGCGGGTCATCCTTCTTTTCTAAGAAAACTCTGCCTTAACTCTGCTTGGGTGGTGGCATTATAACTTATGCGTCAACAATCTTTATACACGAGTTTATCTCTGTTTGGTCAAGGGTGACCAACCAGACACGTAGGTGTGAGGTGCATGTGAACTGTGACGATTTTTCTCTTCATCGGATCCTATATCAAATTTATGTAGATTGTGAGGTGCATGTGAATTATGATGATTTTTCTCTTCATCAGATCATATATCAAATTTGTTAGATTAACCATACACCAATAGATAGTTTTCTCTGCTTCAGGCTATATTTTTTGCTTTAATCTTTAGCAACTAATGTCGGGGTTGTGATGCTGTATATACTATATATAAATGAACTTACGGAAGGAGTGCCACATGCCACTCTGAAGTCAAATTTCCGCATACATCATCAGCCACATGCCACTAAAACACACAAGAATGCTGAATGCTTGTAAAACGACTTAACCATCCAAGGTAACTCTGAACACATGGCGCACAATTGTGACCAAGAAATTGAAAAGCTATAGAGGCCTGCGCAAGAAGACCAAATTCTTGAAAGCAATCGAGGGAATGGCCTGTTAAATAAGTTGTGGCGTCCTCAGCCCTTCGTTCTTAGTATTGTGATGCTGCCTTTCCCCCCTTCTGTTCTGATTCTGGTCTTGCCAATCACTGGCTTGCCAGAAAAAGCTGACATTCCCAGGATTTCTGGAGGCTGCTTCGGAGGAGCATGGATTAGCTGATTTATATTCTTCAGAGTGACGTTTCCTTCTTCCCAATATGGTTTTATAAGGGTAAATGGGCATGTCATAAATGTAGTTAAATTTTGCTTCATCTTGATCATCGAGCTTCCTCCTAATAAGGAAGCAAAGCCAAATGGTAAACATTTTAGATTCAAGTGTGTAAGGTAAGTTGTTGAATAATAACATATTGTGAAAAACTGAAATACCTTTGGATACTTTTAGCATAGAAAGTTTGTTAGTCTCCTGCATTATGAGATTCTCGGTTGCCGGTGCAATCTCACTTGTTCCTGTTGTAGATAGATAGAACAAGTAACAGTTGTTTCAGCAAGGCACTATGGTTGCCAAACAACAGCAAGTTGCACCAATGGCAAGTACACCACAATGCAATTGCGCAGAAGATACAGAATATAATATACTTTTACAAGAATTTCGAGGACAAATACTGACAATATGGTGAAACATGCATAGACTGGAAACTCTGACAGAAACATTGAATGAATTTTTTAGATCTTCGAAGATGATATAGAAAATGTGCTTTGTGCGGACCTGGCATATCAGTTTGGCAATCCATATATGTAACGCTCTCCTGGGTAGGAGTCCTACAAACCAAAGATTGACTTGTCATGATTGATAAAATGTGAAAAGCAAAGTGGCTTTAATGGAACCAGATAGGAACCAACATTTGATCAGGTGTGTAGTAGATAGTAGATCCATCAGAGTAATTTTCCAACTGATTATCTGATGGCTCGTAGGGTGCCCCATTTGACAAGGAACTTATCATATCTGATATCAAAATATCCAATTAGCAAACAGAAAGGCATGACATGGCAGTAGGCAGTTGTCGGACAATAAGACATGTATGGTAAAAAGGACAAACCTAAGATATCTGAATCTTGCTGCATATCCCAGTTTAAGCTCTGTGGTTCATCAGTGCAAACCAGTGAAGCCTCTGTTACCTGAGAAAGGAAACAATAGTGTAAGGAATAGCAAAGCATAAAGGATAAGAACTTAGAACATGGGCAGCTACTAGTGAACCACCTCAGATGTGACAAAATTAGAACCCATTGCATGATCTCGACCATCTGGCTGATTAACCTCAGAAGGATACTCCAATAAGCGTCGCCGCTTCGGTTCCCGAGATTCCTCCAGGTCCAGGGTCTCCTCACAGGTGATATCTGACACAAGTAAGCTACCCTTTTAAGAAACTCATTCAGGAGCACACAGACTAACAATTCTCAGAAAAAGAATCTTCTTACCCCCAATGTCAAGGAAGGCATGGCAGTCTCGCAGAGGAGTTTGATTCCCCAGTAATCTCAGGAGCTCTTCATCATCATCATCATCTCGGTTGAGGCAATCCCACGCCAACCTAGCAACATCCTGAAGAAAAACATGTTCAGATGTAGGAACTCTACTGATTCTGGTACCCATCAGTGTAACGGGAAAAAAATTCCATGGAGGTGTCTGTCGTGTTAAATCTATTAGGTGATTTCGTATGCAAGAAAACAACATCTAATTTGTGGTTCCATAGCACGGCAAACTAACTGCTAACTTCCCCAATGTCAAATTAGCAACCACCTCAATCTAGATGCACTAAATCAAACGAATTACTGCCGAATGGACGCAAAAAGGGGGGTCGAGAGCAATCACCAGTCCCTCCATCTGGACGGCGCAGAGCGGAGGTGGCGCTTCCTCGGTGACTGTCGGCATGGATAGCAGGAACGGCTTCCCTCCCGCCGGCTGTGCAGCTGCACATCAGCCAACCAAACACCCGATGGCATCCAGAGTTAAAAGCGTGCAATAAGATCGACAGGGCGGACAGACGATACGAGGGTGTTGGCGTCACTTACGATTCGCCGTGGCTGCTGGGTGGTCGGCGGCGCGGGGGCGCGAAGAGGGATCGGAGGGGCGGCGCGACGAGGACGGGACGGAGAGGGGAGGGGAGGATCGGACACGACTAGCCGTTGCGACGGGGGGCATCCCTCTGCTTTGACCGTGGTGGACCGTAATGGGCTCCTCCGCTGTCTGTCTCCTCTGTTCCGCGGCGGCTCGGGGTGGGTAGCGCCCCATTTGTAGTCCGAGAAACCCAAGGGCCCGTTGGCCCCGAGTGCTGGCGCCGCCTGCTCTCGCGCTCTCCCTTGCTTTGCCACCGCGCCGCGGCCAGCAAAACAGTAATGGCATTGCCAAAATGCCAAAACAGTAATGGCCATTTATTATTTCCCTTTACCTCAATTATTTTTATTTTTCTTCTAAGAAGATTGTCGACAGCTCGTTTCGTAGTGCACTTCTCACAATCGATGCTTACCAATTGTTTGATGAAACTCACGTGTTGATGCTAGCGCACCTCACACATATTGAGGGTACAAACGGCCACCGGACGTGCTCCGACGACTTGAGGCAGCTATGGGGCTGAAACTCGTCGACGACGCGCCGCCGCCCCAAGCTCGGCCGCGGCGGTCGGGGGACAAGCTACGGTGCTTCGGCGGCCCCTAGGCCACCAGGTAGGGACACAGCCGAGCTGCCATGGCCATTACGGGCGGCGAAGCGGCGACGGTTGGTCGAAATTGGTGCGGCGGCCGTCGCGTGCAGATGTCAAATTGGAGCGGTGTTTTCTCGGGTGCACATGGTGGCGGGAGGAGCAACAGGGATGGGATGAAGTCGGGGCCGGCCGACGAAGCGGCGGCGGTGGTCTCTGGCGGCAGATCGGCGACGACGGATTTCAGATCCGAGGGTTTTGGCCGGGCGCGCGCTCAAAATGGTCACGCGTAGGCGTCTGGTTGGAGCCGCACAATTTTGCGGCAGCAGCTGAAGTATTGTACATTTGCAGCACTTCGTGCTATTTTTATGGCTGCCCAAATTTCTTTTCTTCAAAAAATTATGATTGGGTAGCCGTTGAAAGATGCTTTTTACCCTTTCGTACCCTAAAAACGTCTCGCCCCGAGTGCTGGCGCGAGAGCTGCGGCCAGCAAAACAGTAATGGCATTGCCAAAAATGCCAAAACAGTGATGACCGTTTATTATTTCTCTTCTACAGCTCGTTTCGTTGCGCAGTTCTCACTATCGTTGTTGTATATATGTTTACCATTTGTTTGCTAAAAAGAGAACTCAGCTGTTGATGCTAGCGCCTCACATCTTCCGTGTAAAAAGGCAAATTATTATCCATCTTCTGCTAATATGAGACCATGGACAACCAATCACTAGACCGTCGGGTCACGTGACTCCATCACGTGTTAAGTTAAAGGCCACCTTACTAGTCCCGTATGCATTGACATGACAAACAGCTAACGCCAAGTGCCCGAGCGGCAGTTGTGTCTCTTTTCTCATCCGCAAAAAAGCTCTTTCTCCTCCCGTCGGCGTCATCTCATTCCGCTCTGTCTTCGATGGCCTCTGAACTATGGAAGTGCCGAGGATCTCAGCCCCCCCCCCCCCCCCCTCGCGCCGGCGGGAGGGACCTTGTTCTTGTTCTTGTTCTTGTTAGATTCAACGTCTTGATTTGGAGCTGTGCGGTAGCGGCAGCGATGTTACTTAGTAGGAATAATGTCTCCCACGTTCTATCCCTGTCCCGATGGTGCATCTAGCATCGTCGAAAGGCGTGTGGAGGTATGTCTCCGTCGAATCTCACGGGATTCGGTCGATGCTGGTCTTCGATGGATATGTTTAGATCCGGTGTTCGTTCGTCTTCGTTTCAGTGTTTACATAGATTTCATCCTTCTGATCTACGACGTTCTACATCGACGATGGTTGCTGCTCTAGTGCACTGGTCTTATGGGGTCTTAGCATGACGACTCCTCGACTGTCACTACAACAAGGTTTGCGCTGTCAGTCTCCTCTGTTCCACGGCGGCTCGGGGTGGGTCGGGCCTCATTTGTAGTCCAAGAAACCAAAGGGCATGTTAGCCCCGAGTGCTGGCGCTACGTACCCGGCGCTCTCCCTTTTTGCCACATCACCGCGGCCAGCAAAACAATAATGGCATTGCCAAAATGTCAAAACAGTAATGGCCATTTATTATTTCCCTTTGTCTCAAATTATCTTATTTCTCTTCTAAGAAGATTGTCGCCAGCTCATTTCATAGTGCAATTCTCACAATCGATGTATGTATGTTCACCAATTGTTTGCTAGAAAGGGAACTCACCTGTTGATGCTAGCGCACCTCACACATCTTCTGTGTAAAAACCGCCACCAGATGTGCTCCGAGACGTGCAGAAGGTGGCTGTGCGGCCGAAACTCGGCGACGACGCGCCGTCGCTGCCCGAAGCTCGTCAGCCTTTTGCTCGGCCCCGGCGGTTGGGCAACAAGCTATGGTGCTTCGGCGGCCACTAGGCCACCTCATAGGGACACAACCGAGCAGCCATGGCCATTACAGGCGGCGGAGTGGCGACGGTTGACCGAAATCGATGCGGCGGCCGTCGAGGGCGGACGCTAAATTGGAGCGGTGGCGGCTTCGCGGGATGACGGAGAGGTGAGGCTGGGTGGGATGGAGTCGGGGGCGGCGGCTGTGACGTCTAGCGCCAGATCGGCGGCAACAAATTTCAAATCCAAGGCTTTTCGGCCGGGCGCGGGCTCAAAATGGTCGCGCATCATTGTCTGGTTGATGGAAGCATTAGCAAGAACATCAAGCCCTCACATCCACATGTGATTTAGATCGCAACCTGCACCTACTCATATAACTACATCCACACACTACTAGAGAAATCCTATACACAGAACTTTAGCAGTAACGTGGGTCAGAAAAGCACGCTGGTGCTAATTAGCAGTAGCACGCCAGAGAAAACCGCGCTGCAGATAAAGATCTAGCAGTAGCGCGTCTTGCTGAACACATGTTACTACTAAAATTCCCACAGCTTAGCCCATAGGCTACATATAGTAGTAGCGATCTATGACGAACCGCGCTACCCTTACGTTGTTTGTAGCAGCGCGTTTAAATATAAACTCGTTGCTGCTAAAGGTTATAAAATTAAATGAAAAGAGAATGGAAAGGTAATTGAAAATGAAAGAAATAGAATAAGGTGAAAGGAAACAAATAAAATGTGAAGAAAACTAAATGGAAAAGGAAAAGAAGAGAAAGGAGTAGCAGTAGCGTGTATCAGAGAACGCGTTGTAGCTAAGATAGCAGCAGCGCTTTTCCCGAAACGCGCTACTGCTACTTATGACTTAACCACGGGGTTCGTCCTTCCCCACGCCACTTTCCCCCAAATCCAACTCTCTCCACTCTCGCCGCCGCCGTCGCCCGTCGGCCGCCGCGCGCTCTTCGCACCCTCTATGCCGCCCCGACCCCCGACCTCAACGCCGCCCCCGCCCCCGCCCCCGACCTCAACGCCGCCCCGGACGCCGCCCCGACCCCAGATTCAACGCCACCCCCGCCCCGGACCTCAACGCCGCCCCGGACGCCGCCCCGACCTCGACGCCGCCCTGCCCCTCCCTCGTCGCAGTCACCCGAGGTGAGCACGCCCGCTCCTCCCTCTCCCCTACCTCTGCCTAGGGTTTCTTTATACTTTAGTTGCATATTAAGTTTATTTTTATTTATAGTAAGTTTATTTTAGTTGCATATTAAGAACTAGGTACTAATTAGGTAGTAGAATATTTTTATTTATATTAAGTTTATTTTTAGTAAGAACTAGTTGAATTAATAGAACTAGTTAGTAAGAACTTGTTTATATTTTTTAGTTAAAGCAATTTTTCCCGCCTCGACGTGGACGATGCCTATCCCGCATCCTCGTCGTCGAGTCGGCGGAGGACGACACCTGCTTGACCAGATCGGCCATGTCCGGGACTGGGCTCCGCCGGGGTGGTACTGGGAGGCGCTACCTACCGGGGGGCGCAGGTTGGTGAGGAGCCAGCCTGTCGTTGACCCGAACCTTCTTTGGTGGCGGTCGCGTGGGCCAGTGACGATCGAGAGGCTCGAGGACTCCGCGGAGGTGGTGCGTCACCGTATCAGTGAGGAGGACGCGCACATCCGTCGCTACTTGTTTGCGTTGGAGCACAGGCCGTTCTCCAATACCTGGCAGGTTCTCCGGGGATCTCACTGGAGCTATGATCCCGTGATGGTTCCTTCTCTGTGGGTGTCCATCGCTCGCGCCTATACCCGTCGTGTGCTAGGATTTTAGTTGTATTAGTGATGTTATATGTATGACACTATTCGTGATGTATTAGTGATAATATTCGATGATGTACGGACGTATGAGATGATTTACTTTTGCTTATTGAATGCATGCTAATTTGAGTCCTATAAGATATTTTGAAATGTATATCTTGTGTTGCTCAATATCCAAGTGGCCCGTCATGTTTGCAGGTTACACCTCCGAGTGGCCTATGTTTTGCCGGAGTGTTGATTCATTTCCGTTCCGGCAAATTTCAGGCGCTCGATATGTCCTATTTTAGCAAAGGTCATGCCGGATTTTTCCGTGAATTTTGGCATGACTTGTGCCAGAATATGTAGGAAATATCGAGTGCCCCGAATTTGCGTGTTGAGTATCTTGATAGTTGCCTTCGATCGATTTTTAATTAATGTTTTAACTATGAACATAGGAAATGTCTAACGACGAAAAGGATTTCGGTATTTGCAAATACTGCGAAGACGAGCGCGGCCTGTGCGACGGAATCTTCCTAGATGATGATAGGCGCTTCAGCATCAAGCTGGACGAGAACTTTGAAGTGGATACAATAAGTCACAGCGACAAGTCTTTTTTCGTAATTAAGCATGACATCTGCTTCATTTGTTTCCACTTATATTTTTTTTACTATTCTACTAGTGTATCTCCTGCCATGCAAGAGTTTTTGTATTGGATAAGATAGGTTTTAATCATAGTATGGAGGAAAAAAAAGTTTACTTGAAGACCGAGCATGGTTATATTTTCCATGCAAAATTATACAATTCAGACGACTACACCTATTTTGGATGCAAAACATGGTGAGAACTATGCAAGACTTATGCATTTGAGCCTGATATGGTTATCACCTTTGATATTCGTCCGGAAGATGATATTGAAGGTAATACCGACATCTGGGTCGATGTGCAGATGCCTCCAGTTATACCATTATGTAAGTTTCTCAACCATATTTATGTCTTTGATCGATATTGTTTATTCAAAAATAGTTGACAACTAATTTGTATTGTTAGCTTATTTCGGTGCAAGCAAACATGTCCAGCGCTTGGTAGACAGGACCGTATACTGTCCTAGGGCTGAACTCAACTACGAGGAGCTCAGTCATTATGTTTCATGGCTTGAGGATCTTGATACTGTCAAGACAAATTTTCTTCCTGCATTTAGAAATTTTAGTACTGAAAATGTGCGACCAATAGTGTTCGTAATGAACTACGATCACATCTATTTAGGAAGGATGGTAAGATTTTTACTATTTATCATCAGTGCATCTTTTCCATACATTATTTTTGAAACTAAACTTCATTGCTAAGTATGTTAACATACGATGTTCTTCAACAGGGACTCCCGATGAATGTTGTGTCTTATGGGATCGAGACTGAAGGTACCATGAGTATAATCAGCTTACGGCCAAGATATCCTACAGATTACTTTAGTGCATTCAAGATTAGCGACAGATGTTTAATAGTGCAAGACTGAACCAAATATGTGATGGGGGAGCGCAGAGAAGTACTAGGGGGCAGCAAACAGATGTGCTACCCATGATTAGGAGACAGGTTCATCTGCATGCTCCAGCTTGATCAAGAAGGAGAGCTATACATGTTTTATATTATTTTATCTAAGAGAGAGCAGCAGGAGTGATTAGCTAGCCAGAAATGAGTTTCAGGATGATGATGTGCTACACTATATTACTATGATGATAAAATAGCTAGTGTTGGTGGTAATGACTATGATGATTATTATTAGCTAGTGTTAGCAGTGATTAAATAAATACTGTTTTTTAGATAGAAATAAATACTGTTGGTGGTAATGACTATGAGGATGATTAAATAGCTTGTGCTGGCGGATTAAATTCAAGTGGAGGCAACATGTGGTGCACATCGAAAGTACTACTAGTCCAAACTAGATCAAGTTTGAATTAGTAGTATATTTTTGACATGCACCACATATTGCCTCCACTTGAACCTAATCCACCTTCATTTGACACACTGTTATGGACATAATGATGTAAACCTCATAACTGGTATTGTATCAATATTTGTACGATGGCGCATAAATACACTAGAAATGAAAAAAAAATACTTGTAGTGATGGACAGAAAACACGCTGCAAGTAGTTACCTTAGCAGCAGCGTGGTACCGAACAAACCCTGCAGCTATTCGTCCTAGCAGTAGCGTGGGCATGCACGCGCTGCTGCTAAGCAATAGCTGTAGCGCCTTATTAGTAGCGCGCCCTCCCGCGCTACTAGTGAGCACAAAACCCGCGCTGCTGCTAGGGTTTTCCCTAGTAGTGACATGTGATCCACATCCTCCCAGTCGAGTCTCTAGGGTCACGAACCGACACCACTCAATCCCCATTTCAGAGAACCATTGATCATCACACACCGATGTCGAGTATCACGTATCCATCAGACCACTGGTACCCAGTCCAATCCACGTGTCGCTCTCTCTTCTTGCTGAAATAGGCTTCGACTCTCCATCGACTTGCACTGTAGCCCCTCCATCTGCTCAGAGAGAAGTCTTCTACCAGACTTCAGCTTCACCTTTAACATGACTCCATGGTGGTTGTTCTTGCCACCCCGCGCCCCGTCGACTTCAAGCTCTCATGTGGGCGTCGTCTCGAATCAACCCCGTGTCATAATCTTGTCGAAACCACACAAGCCCGCAGGCATGTGCCACGTGTTTCCACGTCCCAGAAGTCGGTCACCATCAGTATCATGCTCCTTTGTCGTCGTCGCTGATCCCAACACCGTCTCTATACCAACCGACTCGCGCCGATCCGTCAGACATTCCAATCTGACCCGACCAAACATATCTGACTGCACCAATGCTCCAACCCGCACCATGACTGATCGCACATCTGTGCATATCTTGGATGCCCTGTGTATGCATGATTATCGCACGACACGCTTCAGACTCCTCTGAGCCCTATACACACGTCGCCGCCCGCTGTACACACCCCGAAGCACTCACAACAAACTTACCTACCAGGAAAAACTTCCGTCAAAACAATGCACTATTTTCTTCTTCTTCCTTGTCCCTGTTTGCTTGTAGCCTCTCTGTGTATGCACAAAGACCCTTTTTTTCAAACAAATCTCACGTATGCTTGTGTTCGTTTTTTTAGCAAAGTAGGCAAGACTTTATTAATCTGTGGCAAACAATAGTTCGAGAGGTCTTCGAGTTCTTAGCTAACAAATCTGCCGCCATATTGGCCTCCTAGGACAGTAATTAAACTCTATGAAATTAAAATTGCAAGCTAAAAAGGAACACTCTTCATCGATGGTTGCTGCCGGGCCAAGAGAGTTTGTGGCGTTGTGCATAGTATTGATCACCTCCATGCAGTCTGCTTCAACTAGAACATGCTCCTACTACTTGGTACACTCCATTCAACACACAACAGGTCATAGAAAATAGAAAGGCATGGCAGGGCAAGTGAGATGGGTTTCCAGTCAGCTAGATGGGACACAGACTCAGGGTGGCCACATGATTTACGAAGGAAGGAGGGCCAGCAAATTATTCCATCCATGGCAGCAGATTCACCGTCCCTATCAGATTAGCTGCCATGGTGATATGTTGGGCAGATTAATTACGTCCCGGCCAGTCGGCGATCGCTGAAATTTGTCTGCCGTGCTAATCGGGGGGATTGGAAGATGCATTCCATTGTGGCCGTCATGGAGATCGTTGGGCAGATGCATTCCTTTCCGGCTTACCGGCCGTAGCTGGATGCGGCAGCAATCGTGATTGGAAAATGTTTAATAATTAATAATTCAGTAATTCCAGAACTGGTAAAGGATATATGAAAATTCTAAGAATAGGAAGGACGCAAAGAACAACGGCGTCCACACCTGGACGCCATTAAGGACCACGCCCATGTGTGGACGCTATTGCCAATGGCATCCAGTTATGTGGTTCGGCCGGTGCTCTAATAAAACTGAACTGAGCCGTTTCTTGTTGATGTTCGATGACCCGTGAAACCTAGTTCGCTTGCAATCATTGCTCTTCGTCCTTGTCGTGCGTCAAGCAACTTCGGTCAAGCAACCTCGGCCGATGTTACAAACCCAGCTACTACTCCATCAAAAACAAGGGATTACTAATCTGTCGTATTGATTCACCCAAGTATCATGCCTAGTTGCTCGTGTTGGGGAACGTAGTAATTTCGAAAATTTTCCTACGCACACGCAAGATCATGGTGATGCATAGCAACGAGAAGGGAGAATGTTGTCCACGTACCCTCGTAGACCAAAAGCGGAAGCGTTAGAACAACGCGGTTGATGTAGTCGTACGTCTTCACGGCCCGACCGATCAAGCACCGAAACTACGGCACCTCCGAGTTCTAGCACACGTTCAGCTCGATGACGTCCCTCGAACTCCGATCCATCCGAGTGTCGAGGGAGAGTTCCTCAGCACGACGACGTGGTGACGATCTTGATGTTCTACCGACGCAAGGCTTCGCCTAAGCACCACTACGATATTATCGAGGTGGATTATGGTGGAGGGGGCACCGCACACGGCTAAGAGATCCAAGGGATCAATTGTTGTGTCTCTAGGATGCCCCCCCCCCGCCCCCGTATATAAAGGAGCAAGGGGGGTGCGGCCGGCCAGGAGGAGGGCGCGCCAGGAGGAGTCCTACTCCCACCGGGAGTAGGACTCCCCCCCTTTTCCATGTTGGATTAGGACTTGGGGGGGGGGGGGGAGGAGAGAGAGAGGGGAAAGGAAAGGGGGCGCCGCCCCCCCCCTCTTGTCCAATTCGGACTTGGGGGGGGGGGAGGGGCGCGCGGCTGCCCCTTGGCCTCCTCTCCTCTTCCTCCACTAGGACCATTAAGGCCCATTAAGTTACCGGGGGGTTCCGGTAACCTCCCGGTACTCCGGTAAAATGCTGATTTCACCCGGAACACTTCTTATGTCCAAACATAGACTTCCAATATATCAATCTTCATGTCTCAACCATTTCGAGACTCCTCGTCATGTCCGCAATCACATCCGGGACTCCGAACAACCTTCGGTACATCAAAACATATAAACTCATAACGAAACTGTCATCGTAACTTTAAGCGCGCGGACCCCACGGATTGGAGAACAATGTAGACATGACTGAGACATGTCTCCGGTCAATAACCAATAGCGGAACCTGGATGCTCATATTCGCTCCCACATATTCTACGAAGATTTTTATCGGACAGACCGCATAACAACATACGCTGTTCCCTTTGTCATCGGTATATTACTTGCCCGAGATTCGATCATAGGTATCTCAATACCTAGTTCAATATCATTATCGACAAGTCTCTTTACTCGTTCCGTAATACATCATCTCACAACTAACTCATTAGTTGCAATGCTTGCAAGGCTTAAGTGATGTGCATTACCGAGAGGGCCCAGAGATACCTCTCCGACAATCGGAGTGACAAATCCTAATCTCGAAATACGCCAACCCAACATGTACCTTTGGAGACACCTGTAGAGCTCCTTTATAATCACCTGGTTACGTTGTGACGTTTGGTAGCACACAAAGTGTTCCTCCGGTAAACGGGAGTTGCATAATCTCATAGTCATAGGAACATGTATAAGTCATGAAGAAAGCAATAGCAATATACTAAACGATCGTGTGCTAAGCTAACGGAATGGGTCATGTCAATCACATCATTCTCCTAATGATGTGATCCCGTTAATCAAATGACAACTTATGTCTATGGTTAGGAAACTCAACCATCTTTGATTCACGAGCTACTCAAGTAGAGGCATACTAGTGACACTCTGTTTGTCTATGTATTCACACATGTATTATGTTTCCGGGTAATACAATTCTAGCATGAATAATAAACATTTATCATGATATAAGGAAATAAATAATAACTTTATTATTGCCTTTAGGGCATATTTCCTTCAGTCTCCCACTTGCACTAGAGTCAATAATCTAGTTCACATTGCCATGTGATTTAACACCAATATTCACATCTGTATGTGATTAATACACATAGTTCACATCGTCATGTGATCAACACCCAAACGGTTTACTAGAGTCAATAATCTAGTTCACATCGCTATGTGATTAACACCCAAAGAGTATTAAGGTATGATCATGTTTTGCTCGTGAGAGAAGTTTAGTCAACGGGTCTGTCACATTCAGAGCCGTATGTATTTTGCAAATATTCTATGTCTACAATGCTCTGCATGGAGCTACTCTAGCTAATTGCTCCCACTTTCAATATGTATCCAGATTGAGACTTAGAGTCATCTGGATCGGTGTAAAAGCTTGCATCGATGTAACTCTTTACGACGAACTCTTTTTATCACCTCCATAATCAAGAAACATCTCCTTAGTCCTCACTAACGATATTCTTAACCGCTGTCCAGTGATCTATTCTTAGATCAAAATTGTATTCCTTTGTCAAACTCAGATCAAGGTATACAATAGGTCTGGTTCACAGCATAGCATACTTTATAGAACCTATGACTGAGGCATAGGGAATGATTTTTCATTCTCTTTCTATTTTCTGCCATGGTCGGGATTTGAGTCTTACTCAACTTCACACCTTTGCATCACAGGCAAGAACTCTTTCTTTGACTGTTCCATTTTGAACTTCTTCAAAA
Source organism: Triticum aestivum (assembly GCF_018294505.1). Lineage (NCBI taxonomy): Eukaryota > Viridiplantae > Streptophyta > Magnoliopsida > Poales > Poaceae > Triticum > Triticum aestivum. The sequence continues at coordinate 553,928,250 of NC_057804.1, forward strand.
CTTTGTCAAGGTATGTGCTTTGTGAAAGTCCAATTAAGCGTCTTGATCTATCTTTATAGATCTTAATGCCCAATATGTAAGTAGCTTCACCGAGGTCTTTCATTGAAAAACTCTTATTCAAGTATCCCTTTATGCTATCCAGAAATTCTATATCATTTCCGATCAGCAATATGTCATCCACATATAGTATTAGAAATGCTACAGAGCTCCCACTCACTTTCTTGTAAATACAGGCTTCTCCAAAAGTCTGTATAAAACCAAATGCTTTGATCACACTATCAAAGCGTTTATTCCAACTCCGAAAGGCTTGCACCAGTCCATAAATGGATCACTGGAGCTTGCACACTTTGTTAGCACCTTTAGGATTAACAAAACCTTCTGGTTGCATCATATACAACTCTTCTTCTAGAAATCCATTCAGGAATGCAGTTTTGACATCCATCTGCCATATTTCATAATCATAAAATGCGACAATTGCTAACATGATTCGGACAGACTTAAGCATCGCTACGGGTGAGAAGGTCTCATCGTAGTCAACCCCTTGAATTTGTTGAAAACCTTTTGCGACAAGTCGAGCTTTGTAGACAGTAACATTACCGTCAGCATCAGTCTTTTGTTTGAAGATCCATTTATTTTCAATTGCTTGCCGATCATCGGGCAAGTCAACCAAAGTCCACACTTTTTTCTCATACATGGATCATATCTCAGATTTTATGGCCTCAAGCCATTCCGCGGAATCTGAGCTCATCATCGCTTCCTCATAGTTTGTAGGTTCATCATGGTCTAGTAGCATGATTTCCAGAACATGATTACCATACCACTCTGGTGCGGATCTTACTCTGGAAGACCTACGAGGTTTGATAGCAACTTCATCTGAAGTTTCATGATCATCATCATTAACTTCCTCACTAATTGGTGTAGGAATCACTGGAACTGATTTCTGTGATGAACTACTTTCCAATAAGGGAGAAGGTACAATTACCTCATCAAGTTTTACTTTCCTCCCACTCACTTCTTTCGAGAGGAACTTCTTCTCTAGAAAGGATCCATTTTAGCAACGAATAACTTGCCTTCGAATCTATGATAGAAGGTGTACCCAATAGTCTCTTTTGGGTATTCTATGAAGACGCACTTCTCCGATTTGGGTTTGAGCTCATCATGCTGAAACTTTTTCACATAAGCATCGCAACCCCAAACTTTAAGACACGACAGCTTAGGTTTATTGCTAAACTATAGTTCATATGGTGTCGTCTCAACGGATTTAGATGGTGCCCTATTTAACGTGAATGCAGCTGTCTCTAATGCATAACCCCAAAATGATAGTGGTAAACCGATAAGAGACATCATAGATCGCACCATATCCAATAAAGTGCGGTTACGACGTTAGGGCACACTATAACGTTGTGGTGTTCCAGGTGGCATGAGTTTGTGAAACTATTCCACATTGTTTTAATTGAAGACCAAACTCGTAACTCAACTATTTGTCTCCGTGATCAAATCACAGAAACTTTATTTTCTTGTTACGATGATTCTTCACTTCACTCTGAAATTCTTTAAACTTTTCAAATGTTTCAGACTTGTGCTTCATTAAGTAGATATACTCATATCTGCTCAAATCATCTTGTGAAGGTTAGAAAATAACGATACCCGCCACGAGCATCAATACTCATTAGATCGCATACATCGATATGTATTATTTCCAACTAGTAGCTCGTTCTATTGTTCTGAAGAACGGAGTTTTAGTCATCTTGCCCATAAGGCACGGTTCGCAAGCATCAAATGATTCATAACCAAGTAATTCCAAAAATCCATCTTTATGGAGTTTCTTCATGCGCTTTACACCGATATGACCCAAACGGCAGTGCCACAAATAACTTGCACTATCATTATTAACTTTGCATCTTTTGGCATCAATATTATGAATATGTGTATCACTACGATCGAGATCCAATAAACTATTTTCATTGGGTGTATGACCATTGAAGGTTTTATTCATGTAAATAGAACAACAATTATTCTCTGACATTAAATGAATAATGGTGATTATCATTTATTACTAATAAAAAAATCGGTCTAGATGTGAATTCCGCCGTGGCATCGTTTGAACGGTGATTTGAATGACCAAACGATTCTGGAGATCCGACAATTGGTGGAGCTGCCTTGGCTTGGGGAGGGGGTGTTTAGAAAACTGACGCGGCTGGCAAGGGAGGAGGCGGGCACTTTTCTACAAAATTAGCGTGGGCGCATAGTAGACACCAAATTTTGATTCAGACGGATGATGATGATAGGATGCAAGGATGTATAAAAATAGGAAGATTCATAGGATACGACGCCTTAGATAGCAGCAATATGAGATTCGGCAGGTTTTGGAGGTCCACATGATTAGAGCCGTTGGCCCTTCAGGGGGCGCCTAAAATCGCCGCCTGGGAGCGAGCCGGCGCAAAAAAAGAGCCTGGGACGAGTTGGTCCCCAGTCGCCGCCCTAGGGCCGCCCCCAGATGCGCATAATTTAAAAAAAACGTTGGGCCAAGTTCGGTCAAAGACGGCTAAATTTCGACAAACCTTGGCATATATTGACATGTTCGACGGTACATAGAAAAATATAACTAAAAAAAGAAATCGTTGAACGCCGAGTGGTCGCCGTCGTGCCGCCATCCTCGCCGCCGTCGTCGTCGGCCTTCTCCTCCTTGACGCGGCCGTCCCTGGTGGACCCCTGACCGGCGTCGCCAACGCGGACTGGTGGCGGCGGCGCGTCGTCGTCGTTGCTGTCCTCGATGACGACGACTCCTCCTTCGTCGCGGCCTCGGCAGCACTGCTCGAACCGCCGCAGGGCGGCGCACTGGCGCTCCCTTGCCATCTTCAGGGAGTCCTTGCGCGCCCATTCCAGGGTCGCGTCGTCGTCAAGCTCCACGTTGCCGTGCTCCGTCTTCATGGCGGGGAGACCCGGCTCCGTCTTTGGCTTGACGAAGCGCGGAGGAGCTGACGAGGAGGCGCGCCGACCGCCCTCGTTGATGACGATGCCGACGCTGCGAGTGCGCCGGCCGAGCGGCGTCTCCGCCGCATGCTCGGCCTTGACGCCAAGTAGCGCCGGAGAGCCGAGGAGTGGGAAGAAGCCCGTGAGGAGGAGTGCGAGGAGGACGACGGGAAGGAGTCGAACCTCCTGGGCATCCATTGCCCGGCGCGGCGGCGGTGGGCCGGGGCGGCCGTCCTCGCCGGGGGAAGGTATGCCAGCGGTGGGTTGTTGCCGCCCTTAAGGTGCGTCAGCACGCCCTCAAGCGTGCAGCCGGGGAGCCCCACCACAGCTGGCGCCCTCGCTGTTCTTCGTGCCGCTCACCATCGGCGCCCCGTTGGTGGACGCCAGCCTCTGCTGCTGACGGCGCTCGAAGTACGCCGCCCACGCCGCGTGGTTGTCGGAGGCGTACTGGGGAGGGCGCGCTGCTCGTCGGTGAGGGAGGCGCGCACGATCTCAACCTCGGCGGCGAAGTAGCCAGGGCGCGCCGCGGCGTCGGGCAACGGGGGAACGGGCACTCCCCCGTTGCTGAGCCTCCACCCCGTCGGCCCGGCGTGCATGTCCGGTGGCACCGGGATGTTGGCCTCGAATCGAAGCCGTTGGCCGCCGCCTCGTCGCCGGGGAAACGCTCGGTCATCGGGGCACGGGGGGAGGGAGAGGGAGGGCTCAGAGGTGGTGCACGGGGGAGGGAGAGGGAGGGCTCGGCGGCGGCGCACCACAGGGAGAGCTCGGTGGCTAGGGCTTGGTGTGGCCGAAGGCGAGGGAGGCCACCGGCTTATATAGCCGCGCCCGTGTGTGCACCGCGCCCGTGTGCACGCGTGCGCGGGAGGGTAGGCGTCGGCGCGCAGCCCCGTGACGCGCCGCCCGTGAGGAATCAATGGCAAGACAGACCGGCGGCGGCAGCCTTGGCATTGATTCCCACGGGAACCGAGGCAATGAGGGCGACGAAGCGTCCGTGTCGCTGACTTGGCGGGCCCGCGGCTCTTTCGTTCCAAAAACGATTCGCCCGACGCCCCCAGCGCGTCGGGTTCGGGCTGGGTCCGCCGGCGCTGATTTCGGCCCAGGCCAGCGAAAATCGGGCTCCTGAGGATGCGATTGGACTGTTTTTTCGGCGTCGGTGCGAAAAAAGCGTGATCTCCTATGCGCCGCTTGTTGCGGCGAATTGCGGAGCAAACGCACAGGGGCGACTCCAGCTGGGCCAGCCCATTAGCGAAACACAGTAAAAAATACAAAAAAGACTAAAACAGCTGGAGGGGCTACATAAGCTTTCATGTTTTACTACGGCGCGCGCAGCTAAAGGTAATGCAGATTCGAACATTATTTTGAGAAAAGTATTTTTTTAATGCAAACACTTTTCAAATTTGAGAAGAAAAACTAAAAAAATATAATCAGAATTTACTGAACCAACATGAGTTTTTAAAAAAATCGATAAACACAAAAAAGTTTTTCGAAAATCTGAACAAGTATTTAATAGTGATTTTTGCAAAAACATGAATATTTTTGAAAGGAGAACAAATTTTGAATTGTGAACAAAAGAAATTGTAAACATGAAATTTTTTGTAAACATGAACACTTTTTAAATTTTCGAACAAATTTTTTAAACGGGAACAATTTTTAAAATAACAAACAAATTTTGAATTTTTAGAACAAATTCTAAAATGGGGAACAATTTTCAAAATTCCAAACAAATTTGAAATGAGAACAATTTTTTAATAAGTGAAATACTTTTTGAAAAATAAGAACATTTTTTTGAAATTTGTGAACAATTTTTGAATACATGCATTTTTTGAAATACATGTCATTATTTTCAAATTTCTCAAAAAATGAAAAGAAAAGTAATTCGAACAATTTTTGAAAAAACAGGAACATTTTCTGAAAATTCGGAACAAAAATTTTGAAACCAGAAACATTTTCTAAATTTATGAACAAATTTTGTAAAATGGGAACATTTTTTGAATTTGTGAACAAAATCTGAAAAACAGGAATATTTTTTGGAATTCGGATTTTTTTCAAAAGAAAAGAAAACAGAAAAAAAGAAACAAAAAAAGAAAACAAAACAGAAAAAGAAGATAAATAGAAAAAAGAAAAACGAAAAAGAAACTGAAAAAGAAAAGGCCGGTTCAGGAACCTTCTAGAAGGTTCCCAAAAACGGAAAAAACCGGCTGAAAACATCATAGAAGGTTCCTAAAACCGAGTCTGCTGTAACCCTAAAACGGGCCGGTCCACTCGTTCGCTCGCTCGCACCTCCCTGTTCGAAGCTTCGACAGCTTGCCGCAACAAGCGGCAAGTAGGATTTTCCGAAAAAAGCGCCTGGGAGAGCTTTTCTAGAGGCGCGGCTCGAGATGCTCTTAAATGGCAAGAGATATAATTGATTGCAGGAGGGAGGAAGTAGAAAAAGGAACGAGAGAAAAATCCTGCGCGCATCCACGAGGTCACGAGCCCATGACCCAGGCCAATCCTCCCGAGTCTCTACTACAAAGGAATCCTGCTTTTTCTTGAGGGCGCAGCTTCTTTTTGAGTGTCGTATAGGGTTCTCCACCTATATAGCGTTCTCATGGGCCAGCCCATTTCTCATCTTCATTTATTTTTGTCTTTTTCTTTCTTTTTTTCTTTTTTTGTTTTTACGTTCTCCCTTTTCTTTTCTTTTATGTTTTCCTTTTCCTTTCCTCTTTATTCATCTTTACTTTTTCATTTTTTGTGATTTTTTCAAATTCTTGATTTTTTGGTTCATCGAATTCAACAAATGTTCGTCGATGTAAAAAAAGTTCAACAATTCAAAAAATATTCATCAAATTTGAAAAATGTTCATGAAAATTTCAAATTTGTTCACCGAGCTAAAGAAATGTTCATTAAATTCAATATTTTTTCATCATTTTCAAAAAATGTTCATCAAATTCGAAATTTGTTCACTGATTTCAAAATTGTTCAACCATTTTTGAAAAAAAGTTCTTGAATACAAATTTTGTTCATCAAGTTAAAAAATTGTTCATCAAATTAAAAAATTGTTCATGAAATACAAAAATATTTTCATCATTATTAAAAAATGCACATATAAATTGTTCATCCAAATAAAAAATGTTCATTCTTTTATATCGCAATCATTTTTTAATTCCAGAACAGATTTTTTCGAAAATTCACAATTCACAATGTTTTGAAATTTTAGAACCAATCCCAAACTGTTTTAATATAGAATAAAACTAAAACAGAAAATTAAAAAAGTAAAGTAAAAAACGAAAAAGAAAAAAAACATGGCGCCCGCCCCGCGGATGGGCGAGCCCAACAGGACGCGTGTGGGCGCGGGGGTGTGCGCTGCCACGACTGGGGGCGCCCCACACACCCATATAGGAGGTCCCGTCTCGCCCTCAGCGAGTCCCGGCTTCGGACCGCTGAGGGGCGATCGAGCTAGGTCGGCCCACTAGCGCGGGAGTCCACAACTTTCTTTCCTGTTTTTCTTTATGTTTTCTTTTTTATTTTTATGTTTCTACTTTTGTTTATACTTTAAATGTATATTGCAAAAAACTCTTCAAAAAACATTTTAAAAAATATTGATCATGTATATAAAAATATTGAACAAGTATTTGAAAAATGTTGAACAAGTATTTGAAGAAATATTGGTCATGTTTATAAAAAAATATTGAACAAGTATTTGAAAAATGTTGAACAAGTATTTGAAAAAATATTGGTCATGTATATAAAAAATATTGAACAAGTATTTGAAAAAAATGTTGATCATGTATATAAAAATATTGAATATGTATTCGGGAAAATGTTGAGCAAATATTTGAAAAACAATGTTGATCATGTATACAAAAATGTAGAATGAAAAATAAAAAGAATGGAGAATGTTGAACAAGTGTTTGAGAAAATGTTGATCATGTATATAAAAATGTTGAACAAGTATTTAAAAAATGTTGAGCAAGTATGTGAAGAAATGTTGACATGTATATAAAAATATAGAATGATAAACAAAAAAAAACAAATTGGAGAAGAAAATAGATAAGAATGAAAAAAATCAGAGAAAAGATAAAAAGAAAAAAACAAGAAAAACCGAAGAAGACCGGCTCCGATCGCATCTAGTAGGTCGCAATCCTAATACTAACCAGTAACTTCATGCGGGCGGAGTGATTAGTCGCGTAGGTGGTCACCCTAGAGACCAGGGTTTGATCCTTGGGTGCTCTCTTTTATTCCCCATTTTTTAACCTTCGCGCGCTAAAATGGGCCGGCCCGACACTGTTTCCTTGACGCATGACATCCCCACAGAATTGCTTAATGCCATAAATAGTTGCAGTATTTTTTTTAGCGATCAGCTGCCTGGGACGACAACTAGTGCTCCGCGTGTGGATCACTAGACAAAGCGGCCATATGGACTTTGAGCCCAAACAAGCATCGCATGTGCCCTGGTTGTTTCGAGCTGCGACGATTTTGTACCACCTCACCTATCGAGCTTCAGCGAAGTGAGCGGATGGCTATAAAAGAAGGGGTGGCGAAGGGATCAACTCATATTGTTGCACACTAAAGCGAACTTTGTTTTTTTTGGTTTAACCGAATGGTTTTCGTTTTTTGACCGAAAAACCGAATGTTAAATGGTTCCTAGAATTGGAAACTGAAACCGTAACCTGAAAAACCGAAATTTTGGTTCGGTTTTTGGTTTCCGATTTGGTTTTGCACACCCTGACTCATTTCACAGTCTGGCCACCAGCTTCCACTATGTGTGTACGTCTACCATCCTGTATTTTAGATTTTTGCCATCGTCGTATATTGCAATCAATGTGGCTTGGTATAGATCCCAAATCTTACTGGACGACCAGGATATCAGGCTCACCTGGACCCGGGAGCTAAAATGCCCATCCCAAATTGCCGCATCATCCTTCGGCATATGCTTGTCAGGACTACGCCTGAACCAACTACTGTCATATTCGAGACACTTCTTCAGTTAACGGACGGTGCCGATTGACCAAGACAAGAACAATGGACAACCAGGATCTGCAAGGGCAATGACTTATCACTGCTTACCACGTACTGTTTATCTACTTAGTTTGTCTGGAATTGCGAACGAGCATATAAGCCAAGTGGTTGTAATGAGTAAGGCTAAGAATGGGGAACCATTTCCTAGCGTACTGTAGCTAGGGTTTATATCTCTCTTCCTCGATATCCAGATCCCAAAATCGCTAGAACCACAACAATCTCATACGAAATTCCATACATTGATCATTGCGGGCCAGTCAAAGCTATAGCATCAAGAAGATCCGTCGCCCATGTATTTGTCACACACATTAGCCACATAGGACTCAATAGTACTTCTACTTAACACGCACTGCTTGTATAAGGTCTATTCGGATCGAGTGTTCTATTTAGTCAACAATAACACGTACTGGTGACACGTATATACAACCAGGATCAATGCCAGACAACCTTAATAGGTATTTCAACCATCACCAAGCTACGATTCCTCAGCCTCTCACGTATCTACCCGGGAACCACTTGGATAGAATCCGGGGCTTCAACCAGACCACCAGGTAGAAGAAGAGCAAGTAGCACGGAACTTGTAGAAGTCCGACCACAGCATAACTGCAATTTTTTACCGATCTATTTACTTGTTGTAGATTAATCCAAACGGGGCTTATTCTACCTTTTTTTTGAGAAACGAGGCCTATTCCACGTAGGAGGTAAACAAAGTCACTTACCACAATGGAGGTAACAGTGGCGTAGCTATGTTGAGGCCAGGGGGGCGCTGCCCCCCCCCCCCCCCCCCCCCCCCACCCAAACCAAGCCTTGGATCATTTTCTGAAGATTTTTGTAAATACGACTTAGATTGGATTTTTTTTAGCATTTGCCCCCCCCCTCCCCCCCAATGGATTTTTGGCTAGCTCCGCCATTGGGATCTAACTTCAAGGATAGATCAAGGAATGCGTAGGGCCACCTGCAAAATTCACATGGCATATATTTAAGTCGCTGAAGAAAAACTGCAGCCAAAAGATTAGACTCTATTAGAAATCTTATGAGGTGTTCTGCTTGACGTGGACAACCCACTGGAAAACCACGTACACGGTGGTTCACAGGAAAAGGTATGCGATACGGAACCAAGGAACGGCTGTAAATTTGTTTTAGGAATTAAATTTTGACGAGAGTAATAAATAGGACAGTAAAAATTTCTGTAAGTTGCAAGTGATCAAGTATGTTAAGTTAACCCCTTACCAAGCTGTTGAGTGCCGCGTCGCCAAGCAAAAAACAGCGTTGAGAGAGTGCATTATCATCCTCCACTATCAAACGAGTTCCACATTAATTAGTGCACAAATTGGAATGCATAGTTCCAAAACGCTCATACATTTTTTAGGGTAGTGAAACACCTATATGCTTAATTACATAGTTAAGAGTTGAATGGTAGTGGATCAGTAGGTAGGGCAAAAGGATGAACCAGAACACAGTATATGTGAGAATCACCGCCCCTGCATTCGTCTATTGACCACAAACAAGTCAGTCATCTAGTAGAAATTTGCACTACGTACAAGAAAAAAGGAGTACAAATTTGCAGGTATATTCTATGTTATTATTCTTTATTTTTTTCAGTAACAATATATCTACTCCTATAAACAGTGTTGATCTCCCGTCTTTATAGCAATGTATCCCCTGCATGAAAAAGACATGGAAAAACCCAAAGCCAATGCTCCCCACAAACTAATCTTTCTCTCGAACAAAAAAAATCACGTACAAACCAAGCAAACAGGGAAGAAACCCCGAACGGTTGTGTAACTGACGCATGCACGATCAAAACCTCGCTCGGTATGTACAAAATCTCAGTCCCATGAACTCTATTGAATTCATACTTCAGCCAACTCATCCAGAAGTTCAAACCGATGGAGGGAGATGGACAATATACTTACACACTCCCCCTCACATCTATACTTTTTAGTCCTTCGACGTGGGATCGATGTAGGCCATAGAATCATTTTATTTAATACTGTGTTGGCAGGGTGTTGAGCTCAAGACCTCTTGGCTCTGATACCATATTCAATTCATGCTCCAGCCAGCTCATCCAAAAGTCTGAACTGATGGAGGAAGATGGGCAATATATTTCAACAAACTCTTTTTTGAGTGACACTCATCCCACAAACTGCACTTGCATGAATAGAATGCTCGCGACACACCCTTCGTACCCTGCCTGTTCCACCACCACCCGCCTACCCCATGGCTAATCCAGGCTCAGCTTCATCTCCCGGATAGGCAAGGGTCCCGACACCGACGCGGCGCGCGCTGCCGACGCCCAGCTTGGGACGCGCCTGTACTCGTCATCCTCCCACGTATCTGCCCGGGAACCACTTGGATAGCACCCGGGGTTTAAGCCAGACCACCAGGTAGAAGAAGAGCAAGTAGCACGGAACCTGCAGAAGTCCGGCCATAGCATAAGTGCAATTTTTTTTATCGATCCATTTACTTGTTGTAGAATCCAAGCTTATTCTACCTTTCTTTTTTTGAGAAACATGGCCTATTCCACGTAGGAGGCAAATAGAGTCACTTACCACAATGGAGGTTAGCTATGTTACCCTTGGATCATTTTCGGAAGATTCTTTTTAAAATACGGCTTAGTTGGATTTTTTTAGCATTTGAACCCCCCCCCCCCCCCGGATTTTTGGCTAGCTCCGCCACTGGGAGCTAACTTCGAGGATAGATCAAGGAATGCGTAGGGCCGCCTACAAAATTCACATGGCGTATATTTAGTCACTGAAGAAAAACTGCAGGTAGTGGTTTTACCCCCAAAATGATTAGACTCTAGTAGAAATCTTACGAGGTGTTATCACTAGTAGAAAACAGGGATTTCGTTCGGGCCTGGCCAGCCCATTAGTCCCGGTTCAGTCACGAACCGGGACCCATGGGGGAATTCGTCCCGGTTCGTGAGCCCAGGGGGCCGGCCGGGGCCTCGTGGGCATTGGTCCCGGTTCGTATGGATCCATTTGTCCCGGTTCCAGGCATGAACCAGGACCAATGGTCCTCGCTCCTGGCCCACAACCATTGGCCCGGTTCGTGGCTTGAACCGGGACAGAATGCTTGGCTTTAGTCTCGGTTTCTAGATGTGGTATATATTATCTTTTGATAACTATTTGGTTCATTTATTGTTTATGACAATTATGCAGACCAACGTGACATATATTTTATTTATCTAGGAGGTGGTTGAACCGGAAATTCCAAGCGACCCTATTATCGAGAGGTTAAAATTAGTTGAAGAAGAAAACAATTACTTGAAGGAAAAAATAAAAAAATTGAGGAGGAGAAGATGATATTGGAGTTGCATGTTGCGGATGTTGTCGATGATCACAAGATCAAGATGGATGCAATGCGGTTGAAGATTAGAAAGATTAGAAAATATGCCATATATACCGAGGCTTGGTATCATTATGCAGTTGGATCAATTGTTACCTTGGTTACGATTATGATCACATTTGTTGTTGCATTGAAATGTTTTATATAATTTCAATGTATGGTTTAATTAGATGCTCTGGAGAGCTATTTGTTGTTCAATGAGAACTATGTATGTACTTTAGTTTTAATGTGATGATGAACTTCTATTAATTTGACCGCTTATCTATTCATGAGATGGTTGAAAATTGATGATGTGGCTTTGAATGGTGCATTTTGAACACAGAAAAACTATGGAGTTTAAATAAGTTCAAAAAAATGAAATCCCTTTGTAACAGACGAGTTTCCGTATGAAACCCTGATACTTCGACAGAGATTGTCCGTTTTGTACACGAAGTGCATCCAGTTTTTGCCGTAACCCTCTCTACTTTCTTGCACATGCTATGTGGGTGAAATGATGATACCATGCCAACTTTCAACCTTTTCAGAGTTAAATTCAAATGCTTTTCAATTTCATGGTCTTATAGCTCATAATAATCAGTAAATGCATGAAAAATAACAAATGAAGTCAGAAAGGGTTGAAAATTGATGATGTGGCTTTGAATAGTGCATTTTGAACACAGAAAAACTATGGACTTCAAATAAGTTCAAATATATGAAATCCCTTTGTAACAGACGGGTTTCCATATGAAACTCTGATACTTCGAAAGAGATTGTCCGTTTTGTACACGAAGTGTGTGACGCCTGGATAATTAAGCTACAGTAATCCCATGTTAATGGTGCCATGTCACCACTCTTACTATTACTAATCCCCCTTTGCATTCAAACACAGTTCAAATTCCAAATTCAAATTAAAGTCAAAATTTAAAATTCTCAAACATGCAAACTAAAATGTGCAAAGTGTGGCAAATATTGCACAACTAATTATGGCTGTGAACCAACATCTTTGCGACGTGGTTTAATGCCCTTAACTAATTAAAACAGGGGCTAAAAGCAATTATTAAATGCCTTTAATAATAAAACAAATACAAATCTATTTTATTGTAGTGTTAAACTTTTATGGCAGTGGCCTAATTATTACTACTAATTTAGATGCTAAAAATTATGTTTTACAAAACTAAAATAAATAAATAAAATGAAACTAAAAGAAAAATAGAAATGTAATTAAAAAATGACAAGAGATCCAAAAGGTTAAATAAATAAGAGAAGCCCCTGGGCCTCGGCCCAGCTCAGCCAGCTGGCCTACCTAGCCTCCACCGGTCGCCTACTCCCCTGTTCCCCTGGCGCGGTCGCAACAGGAGCGACGCCCCGCCGAACCACTTCGTCGGCGTCGGCGAGGGGATAAGGCAGGCACCCTCCCCCTCTCGGCCTCGTCAGCTCCACTCCCCCTGCGCAGATATTTTTCCCACGCCCCCTCTCTCCCTCGTCACTCCCTCATGGTCCAGATCCACCTCGTCGTGCGCCCGCATCGCCGGCCATCTCGTCCTACCGCGGCCACCTTGCCCCCCCACCGCCTAGGACCGCGTCTGTCCGCTTCGTCGTCTTCCTCTGCATCAACTGGTGCCACCCGTTGGAGCTCCTCACGCTGCAGCGCCGGATCGAAGCTTCTTCCTCCTCGGGTCGCCGACGAACCACGACGACGCCGGCCACCTCTGCTGCTCCTAAGCCACTCGATGGGCCTCCTTGCGCCTGCTCGGTGAGCACCACCCCATTCCCCCTTTCCCTTGTCGCCGTAGTCGCCGTAGTCGCCGTAGCACCGTTACCCGCGAGCTTCGGCTCCGCAGTCCGCCGTGGCCGGAGCTCTCCTCCCGCACGCGCTCGCACACCGTCCACCCCTGCGTCCACACTGCAGTACGCGCCCTGCAGCGCCTCTTCCGCGGCCCGTCTCTGACGCCCCGCGCCCGCCCACTGTTGCCTACTGCCGCTGCGTTGCTGCAGTCTGCTCTGGTCGCCGCCGGAGCCGTGGCCACGCTCACCCGTGCCACTGCTCGTGCCGCGGCCGCCCACGCCTCGCGTCCGTCCCACCCTGCTCCCAGCATGCGCGGTGCCTGCTTCGCTGCTCCCGCAGCCGCTGCCTGCTATGCTACACGGCTACAGTAACATTCAGTTACTGTAGCAGTAGCTAGCTTTTGTATTTCTACAATGACTAGCCTTTAAACTGCCACTAAACAGCGATAAGACAAGTCCTAATATGGGTAAAAATTATATAAACGGAAAGTAGACGTAACAAGCCTCATTTTGTTTCAGTAGACCTACTTCAGATAATGCATGGATTAAATCCTACAAAAATCACAAAATGCTATCTTGTGTTAAAAGGAATAGAGTTACTCCCTAGCATTGTGTGTGTGCGCCGTGTGTGGTCGGCTGTGTGCCTCTGGCCGGCCCTGTGTGCTTGTGTGATGTGTGTGTATGTGCAGCGTGTGTGTGGCCGGCTGCGTCTCTGGATGTGACCCGCCCTATTCAGGTTAGTAGCTAATGAGTAGTTAGACTAATTAGTACTTTGGATAATTTCTAGCCTATGACATGTGGCCCCCTATGTTAATTTAACCCCTCTATTTTAGTTTATCCATCAATTAAATTATGTCTCAATGACATGTGGGCAACATCCTCCCTTTTGACTAGTCAAATTGACTTGGTCAAATTCAGATTAGATTAAATAAAAATATTCCAGAAAATCATAGAAAATACTATAAACTTTGAAAAATCATATAAAATAAACCGTATTTCGGATGAAAATACTTTATACATGAAAGTTGCTCAGAACGACGAGATGAATCCGGATACGTAGCCCGTTCGTCCGCCACACATCCCTAGCATAGTAAACACACAACTTTCCCCCTCCGGTTCATCTGTCCGAAAACGCGAAACTCCGGGAATACTTTCCCAGATGTTTCCCCCCTTCGTCGGTATCACTTACTACCGCGTTAGGGCATACCTAGCACCGCGTATTGCCTCGTTATGTTTTGTGATGATTTGTTTGCTCCGTATTTACTGTTTCTTCCCCCCTCTTCTTCTCCGGTAGACCCCGAGACCGGCGCTGATGCCACCGAGTACGGCTACGTCACCGACGACCCTTCTCCCTGTACAACAGAGCTTCCCGGCAAGCCCCCCCTTGATCACCAGATATCGCCTATTCTCCTCTATACTGCTTGCATTAGAGTAGTGTAGCATGTTACTACTTTCCGTTAATCCTATTCTGATGCATAGCCTGACATTGTTGCTACATCTGTTGATACCTTACCTGCAATCCTAAATACTTAGTATAGGATGCTAGTTTATCATCATTGGTCCTACATTCTTGTCAGTCTGCCATGCTATACTATTGGGCCGTGATCACTCGGGAGGTGATCACGGGTATATACTATACATACATACATACTATACAGATGGTGACTAAAGTCGGGTCAGCTCGATGAGTATCCGCAAGTGATTCTGATGAGGGGGCTGAAAGGACAGGTGGCTCCATCCCGGTAGAGGTGGGCCTGGGTTCCCTACGGCCCCCGACTGTTACTTTGTGGCGGAGCGACATGGTAGGTTGAGACCACCTAGGAGAGAGGTGGGCCTGGCCCTGGTCGGCGTTCGCGGATACTTAACACGCTTAACGAGATCTTGGTATTCGATCTGAGTCTGGTCATTTGGTCTATACGCACTAACCATCTACGCGGGAGTAGTTATGGGTATCCCGGCGTTGTGGTATCAGCCGAAGCCTTCTGACGCCAGCGACTGAGCGGCACGCGCCGGATTGGAACGTAAGCCTGCTCTTGTATTAAGGGGGTTAGTTCTGCTTTCGGCCGCCCTCGCAACGCGCAGGTGTGGTAAGGGCGATGGGCCCAGACCCCTGTGCGCTTAGGTTTAGACCGGCGTGCTGGCCTCTCTGTTGTGCCTAGGTGGGGCTGTGACGTGTTGATCTTCCGCGGCCGGGCATGACCCAGGAAAGTGTGTCCGGCCCAATGGGATCAAGCGTGTTGGGTTATGTGGTGCACCCCTGCAGGGAAGTTAATCTATTCGAATAGCCGTGATCTTCGGTAACAGGACGACTTGGAGTTGTACCTTGACCTTATGACAACTAGAACCGGATACTAATAAAACACACCCTTCCAAGTGCCAGATACAACCCGGTGATCGCTCTCTAACAGGGCGACGAGGGGAGGATCGCCGGGTAGGATTATGCTATGCGATGCTACTTGGAGGACTTCATTCTACTCTCTTCTACATGCTGCAAGACGGAGGCTGCCAGAAGCGTAGTCTTCGACAGGATTAGCTATCCCCCTCTTATTCTGGCATTCTGCAGTTCAGTCCACCGATATGGCCCTTTACACATATACCCATGCATATGTAGTGTAGCTCCTTGCTTGCGAGTACTTTGGATGAGTACTCACGGTTGCTTTCCTCCCTCTTTTCCCCTTTCCCTTCTACCTGGTTGTTGCAATCAGATGCTGGAGCCCAGGAGCCAGACGCCACCGTCGATGACGACTCCTACTACACTGGAGGTGCTACTACTACGTGCAGGCCGATGACGACGACCAGGAGTAGTTTAGGAGGATCCCAGGCAGGAGGCCTGCGCCTCTTTCGATCTGTATCCCAGTTTGTGCTAGCCTTCTTAAGGCAAACTTGTTTAACTTATGTCTGTACTCAGATATTGTTGCTTCCGCTGACTCGTCTATGATTGAGCACTTGTACTCGAGCCCTCGAGGCCCCTGGCTTGTATTATGATGCTTGTATAACTTATTTATGTTTTAGAGTTGTGTTGTGATATCTTTCCGTGAGTCCCTGATCTTGATCGTACACATTTGCGTGCATGATTAGTGTACGATTGAATCGGGGGCGTCACAAGTTGGTATCAGAGCCGACTGCCTGTAGGAATCCCCTTTCCAACTCCTTGGCCGAAGTTGAGTCTAGTCATTGCAAAACTATTACTAACATGGCTGTGCGGCTTACGGCCCCACGTTGCCATTGGGTTGTAGTAGGATCTTTTATTCCTCGACCTATACTCTGGGACTCTGACATCTCTTCTATTCGGGTTAAATGATTTTACTAAAATCTAACTTTAGGTTCTTGAAAACGCTTTCTCCTGGAGAGCCCCTTCTGTCCAGATGATCGCCGACTGCACCAGAAGATTTCGAAGATACTCTCCGGTTTTCTCTCGAGACCTTGTGCCCGTTGCTTTTGCAATTCCCTTCCACAGAAATATCCCTATGGATAAATACTTACACCTATCGTGCTTACTTTTATTCCCAGTCGATCTTGTTATTACAAGATACCCCGAGAATATTTCATGCCTACTGCCTTGCAGTTCTTTGCCACCTGAATACCCCTAAGAATAATTTCTCGCACTTTCCGAGTATCCGCTCATCCCCAATTGTTCAGATGTTTCACAAAAGTCTTTGAAATACTATTCAATCCTCCGAAAATCCTTAGCTGCTTTTATTGCTCTGCAAATACTTGTCTACTTGCATTATGGATGCTTCCCATATATCTGGCAATATTCGTTAGTATCTTTTGACACCGTCATTTTGATCATATTGATTCAACATGTGTGCGAATGCACACAATTATCTATCAACCCTTCTAAATTATCTTTTCGGCTCAGACATCATTTTTGAACATGAGCTGGTTCTCGACCAAACTAATTGTCGTCAATTGTGCCTCTGGTCTATCCAACTTATCCATCCTTGATCAGAGCGACTGCTTCTGATCCTTTGTTTTGGAAATCGTAATTCCTTTGTTATCTAAGCATCAAATTATTCAGATGTTGTATAATATGATGCCGTGCATTTTTCTTCCTCTGGTTGTGTGCCGATACTCACATCAATTTCACTATGGACCGTCGGATCCTTTGTTGAAATATCATTCGATAGTGTCCTTCGTATACAAAAACCTCGAGAAGTTCTTTCCTGGTACATAATGCCTTGGGTAAATTGTATCCTCTGTTTTTGTCAACCATGCTCTACTATCGAGCTTGTGTTATTTACTATTGAAGCTTGAGGTTTATGCTTCCACGATACCCTGACGGGTTGAACCTATGCCTTCCTTAATATGTGTGAACTCGAAATTTTTCACGAGTCATACTTATCTGGTATTGCACCAGGTAAAACTTTCAAGAACTAATGTTATTTTTGAAATACGAGAGGTGAATGGAAGGTTATGCATTGACGAAGTGGGAGTTGACCATGAACTTTGTGTTCATGCCCATGGGCACGATGTAGATCCTATCATGGAAGCTTCTTGAAATAATAACCATTTCCTTAATAAATATCATCTGGTATCTGTGAATTGATCCTTTGCAATCGTGGTTCCGACCATGATCTCCTTTAAATACCATTTCTCGTGCATGTTTAAGCACTTACCTTCTGTAGAGCAATACCCCAGTCCAAGCTCTACTTTGGACTGTCGTTGAGTATTACCCCCCTGGTATCTCGAGATTATCTTGGAACTGCATAACTTCTTATGAGTTCTTCATCAAGTACTACATTCTCACTGATTACAATTTTTCATGGACTCTGAGTTATTAAACACTCAAAGACACCAATAACTGAACCGAGTCCGCACTACGGTTCAACTACTCTTAGTAATCTTCTTTAAGTACGAGTTTGTACCCGATCAAGCCATTCCTAGCTTGATCGGCTATATCCTTATCGTGCAACTTTTTAACTGTGCTACATGGTCCTTATTCCCGGAGCACCACTTTCGACGATGAGCTAAGCTTACATCGATTTTCCTCGTCATAGCATTTTGCCTTGAACAACAAGCTTGATTTTGAGTTTGTGTCGTACTCGTGGTTCCAATAACCTTTCGCTTCGGCATTCCTTTGACTTGATGTCATCGCCGAGCGGTTACATCTTCTTGAAACCTTTCGACACAGTTGCCGGGATCATCATCAACATTTTGAATCCTTCCTGGGCATCAATTGAATTCATGATGGTAAGTGCCATCCTCGTCCCTTGGTAATTTGAGTTACCATCGACAACATATTTACCTTCCTTTCATCACAAACTGGTTCTTATTAAGGATGCAACTTGCGATTCAGTTTGTGTTATGTTCTACCTTGAAGTATTACTGTCCCTTATGTCAAGGATGTTGCAAGGATTACTCCACCTCTTAAGAATTCTGGGTATTGTGATGCCCTCTTGCCATCTCCCTTCTTTTTGGTCCTCGTGTTGCTTCTAACCGGAATACCAGTAAATGAACTCTGCCGTGAGACTTCAGTATTCTTAGCAACCTTATTGCTTCGGAGTTAATGGACAATAAATCCAACTTAGTGTGTTGGTTGCTGAATCACCATTCTGGTATTAGTCGTGCATCCTAGCCCATATTTTCGGTGCACCTTTCAACCAACGCTTCAATGTGTATGGTTTCCTTGAGCATACACCATTAAATCTTTTGATCTGACAGTTGTTATCTCCTTGTTCACCTAATTTTTGAAATACATCTTTTGGGACTCTCGATGGATTGTCGCTGAGTTCATCAGCCACCCCCTCATCCTCTCCTTGGTTTAATGATGAACTCATGATTCGGAACTTGCTTCCATAGTTCATTCCCCGAGTATCTTGCAACGCTGTCGCGTCAAATTGTGTCGCACCTTATTCATCTCAGGCATCCTGAGTCTGAGGTGTCCTGACACCAATCAAATCTGAATCTCGGTCAGATATGATAGTTGGAACATATTTCAAGAGTTATAACATTGGTCTTTATATGACCCGGTAAGGTGATGTCATACCTAGCCCACCTGGCTGGAGGCCCTATTGTTATAGTTCCCTTTTAGCAATGTTATCCATTCCTCCATGAGGACACTATAAGACTTATTCTATAAGTTGTTCCTGACGGATCCTTTGTGTTTCCAAAGTCTGATCTTCACCTGATGACCATGTTAATGCTATCTCAAAGCATGTCTATGGTACTCCGATTTTCAACAAGAACATTTGAAGCCCAATGCTAAATGTTTCTTGCTCAATCATCCGAACACTGTTGCATGGGTAATGTCATAAAATTTCTCTCCCCTTACCTAAAGGGTTTTCTACATTATATCATCTCATGGATATCATGCTCTACTTGTCCTTGGGAAGGATATACCCCTGAACTATGTGTTTAAACACATTTTCCTTTTCATTAATTTGTTTAACCTTCCTTGTGATCCATATGATCTAAGCAGTAACGTTCTTCTGCTTTAGTAAACACCTTGGTGTACAACCGTGTCCGTTAGACCCTGTTGCATTGGTCGATAGCATTCCGGTAACCACTGATGGATGAGAACTTTGCCTATTGGTCCGCCTCGTTCAACGAGCAGGAAAATAGTTCTCTTCGTCCCTCGCCCTTGGTACCAATGATGCAGTCAACATAACTGACCGGCTACCCTCTAACATGCCTTGCTATCATGACCATGCAAGATGTCACCACCCTTCCTACTTTCAACCCACATGGTGGGCCCATAACCCACAAGTTCCATAGGATCGAAACCTGACTCTCCTGTACACACCCTGTTGTCAAGGTTATTCCTCGAGCTTGACTTCGTATGTAATTCATGGGCTACATGCCAAGTAATCTGTTCTGGTATCAGACGCAATACTTAATCTTGATGCTTTGAACCCCTTTCACACTCTTTTTCAGGCATCGAACGATTGTCTATCCGCTAGGAACTCCTTGTTGTACCTTCTTACTTTGCTCTTGATATATTCTTAAGTTTTAGTTCGAGAGTTACTTTCCGCCACCTTCCCTATTGTTATCTACCGGCTAAGCAACCTTGTAGAGGTCCGTTCTTCCGAAGTTACCCCTTATCATTTTCGTAAGTACGATGGAGATCCCGAAGAAAGGATGACAAATTGATCATGGTGACTTGAAGCAGAGAAATGAAGACATCAACAAAAGGGATCAACCTCTTCGAAAGGGCAGCCAAGACCGAGAAGACTCATTAGGTTTTTCGCTACCAACACCTTCACCCCTTACTCCCCCGCTTAAATCTCGGGACGAGATTTCTTGTAGTGGAGGAGAATTGTGACGCCCGGATAATTAAGCTACAGTAATCCCATGTTAATGGTGCCATGTCACCACTCTTACTATTACTAATCCCCCTTTGCATTCAAACACAGTTCAAATTCCAAATTCAAATTAAAGTCAAAATTTAAAATTCTCAAACATGCAAACTAAAATGTGCAAAGTGTGGCAAATATTGCACAACTAATTATGGCTATGAACCAACATCTTTGCGACGTGGTTTAATGCCCTTAACTAATTAAAACAGGGGCTAAAAGCAATTATTAAATGCCTTTAATAATAAAACAAGTACAAATCTATTTTATTGTAGTGTTAAACTTTTATGGCAGTGGCCTAATTATTACTACTAATTTAGATGCTAAAAATTATGTTTTACAAAACTAAAATAAATAAATAAAATGAAACTAAAAGAAAAATAGAAATGTAATTAAAAAATGACAAGAGATCCAAAAGGTTAAATAAATAAGAGAAGCCCCCGGGCCTCGGCCCAGCTCAGCCAGCTGGCCCACCTAGCCCCCACCGGTCGCCTACTCCCCTGTTCCCCTGGCGTGGTCGCAACAGGAGCGACGCCCTGCCGAACCACCTCGTCGGCGTCGGCGAGGGGATAAGGCAGGCGCCCTCCCCCTCTCGGCCTCGTCAGCTCCACTCCCCCTGCGCAGATATTTTTCCCACGCCCCCTCTCTCCCTCGTCACTCCCTCGTGGTCCAGATCCACCTCGTCGTGCGCCCGCATCGCCGGCCATCTCGTCCTACCGCGGCCACCTTGCCCCCCCACCGCCTAGGACCGTGTCCGTCCGCTTCGTCGTCTTCCTCTGCATCAACTGGTGCCACCCGTTGGAGCTCCTCACGCTGCAGCGCCGGATCGAAGCTTCTTCCTCCTCGGGTCGCCGACGAACCACGACGACGCCGGCCACCTCTGCTGCTCCTAAGCCACTCGATGGGCCTCCTTGCACCTGCTCGGTGAGCACCACCCCGTTCCCCCTTTCCCTCGTCGCCGTAGTCGCTGTAGTCGCCGTAGCACCGTTACCCGCGAGCTTCGGCTCCACAGTCCGCCGTGGCCGGAGCTCTCCTCCCGCACGCGCTCGCACACCGTCCACCCCTGCGTCCACACTACAGTACGCGCCCTGCAGCGCCTCTTCCGCGGCCCGTCTCTGACGCCCCGCGCCGGCCCACTGTTGCCTACTGCCGCTGCGTTGCTGCAGTCTGCTCTGGTCGCCGCCGGAGCCGTGGCCGCGCTCACCCCGTGCCACTGCTCGCGCCGCGGCCGCCCACGCCTCGCGTCCGTCCCACCCTGCGCCCAGCATGCGCGGTGCCTGCTTCGCTGCTCCCGCAGCCGCTGCCTGCTATGCTACACGGCTACAGTAACATTCAGTTACTGTAGCAGTAGCTAGCTTTTGTATTTCTACAATGACTAGCCTTTTAAACTGCCACTAAACAGCGATAAGACAAGTCCTAATATGGGTAAAAATTATATGAACGGAAAGTAGACGTAGCAAGCCTCATTTTGTTTCATTAGACCTGCTTCAGATAATGCATGGATTAAATCCTACAAAAATCACAAAATGCTATCTTGTGTTAAAAGGAATAGAGTTACTCCCTAGCATTGTGTGTGTGCGCCGTGTGTGGTCGGCTGTGTGCCTCTGGCCGGCCCTGTGTGCTTGTGTGATGTGTGTGTATGTGCAGCGTGTGTGTGGCCGGCTGCGTCTCTGGATGTGACCGGCCCTATTTAGGTTAGTAGCTAATGAGTAGTTAGACTAATTAGTACTTTGGATAATTGCTAGCCTATGACATGTGGCCCCCTATGTTAATTTAAGCCCTCCATTTTAGTTTATCCATCAATTAAATTATGTCTCAATGACATGTGGGCCACATCCTCCCTTTTGACTAGTCAAATTGACTTGGTCAAATTCAGATTAGATTAAATAAAAATATTCCAGAAAATCATAGAAAATACTATAAACTTTGAAAAATCATATAAAATAAACTGTATTTCGGATGGAAATACTTTATACATGAAAGTTGCTCAGAACGACGAGACGAATCCGGATACGTAGCCCAGTCGTCCGCCACACATCCCTAGCATAGCAAACACGCAACTTTCCCCCTCCGGTTCATCTGTCCGAAAACGCGAAACTCCGGGAATACTTTCCCGGATGTTTCCCCCCTTCGTCGGTATCACTTACTACTGCGTTAGGGCATACCTAGCACCGCGTATTGCCTCATTATGTTTTGTGATGCTTTGTTTGCTCCATATTTACTGTTTCTTCCCCCCTCTTCTTCTCCGGTAGACCCCGAGACCGGCGCTGATGCCATCGAGTACGACTACGTCACCGACGACCCTTCTCCCTGTACAACAGAGCTTCCAGGCAAGCCCCCCCTTGATCACCAGATATCGCCTATTCTCCTCTATACTGCTTGCATTAGAGTAGTGTAGCATGTTACTGCTTTCCGTTAATCCTATTCTGATGCATAGCCTGACATTGTTGCTACATCTGTTGATACCTTACCTGCAATCCTAAATACTTAGTATAAGATGCTAGTTTATCATCATTGGCCCTACATTCTTGTCAGTCTGCCATGCTATACTATTGGGCCGTGATCACTCGAGAGGTGATCACGGGTATATACTATACATACATACATACTATACAGATGGTGACTAAAGTCGGGTCAGCTCGATGAGTATCCGCCAGTGATTCTGATGAGGGGCTGAAAGGACAGGTGGCTCCATCCCGGTAGAGGTGGGCCTGGGTTCCCGACGGCCCCCGACTGTTACTTTGTGGCGAAGCGACAGGGCAGGTTGAGACCACCTAGGAGAGAGGTGGGCCTGGCCCTGGTCGGCGTTCGCGGATACTTAACACGCTTAACGAGATCTTGGTATTTGATCTGAGTTTGGCCATTTGGTCTATACGCACTAACCATCTACACGGGAGTAGTTATGGGTATCCCGGCGTCGTGGTATCAGCCGGAGCCTTCGTGACGCCAGCGACTGAGCGGCGCGCGCCGGATTGGAACGTAAGCCTGCTCTTGTATTAAGGGGGCTAGTTCTGCTTTCGGCCGCCCTCGCAACGTGCAGGTGTGCTAAGGGCGATGGGCCCAGACCCCTGTGCGCTTAGGTTTAGACCGGCGTGCTAGCCTCTCTGTTGTGCCTAGGTGGGGCTGCGACGTGTTGATCTTCCGCGGCCGGGCATGACCCAGGAAAGTGTGTCTGGCCAAATGGGATCAAGCGTGTTGGGTTATGTGGTGCACCCCTGCAGGGAAGTTAATCTATTCGAATAGCCGTGATCTTCGGTAACAGGACGACTTGGAGTTGTACCTTGACCTTATGACAACTAGAACCGGATACTTAATAAAACACACCCTTCCAAGTGCCAGATACAACCCGGTGATCGCTCTCTAACAGGGCGACGAGGGCAGGATCGCCGGGTAGGATTATGCTATGCGATGCTACTTGGAGGACTTCATTCTACTCTCTTCTACATGCTGCAAGACGGAGGCTGCCAGAAGCGTAGTCTTCGACAGGATTAGCTATCCCCCTCTTATTCTAGCATTCTGCAGTTCAGTCCACCGATATGGCCCTTTACACATATACCCATGCATATGTAGTTTAGCTCCTTGCTTGCGAGTACTTTGGATGAGTACTCATGGTTGCTTTCCTCCCTCTTTTCCCCTTTCCCTTCTACCTGATTGTTGCAACCAGATGCTGGAGCCCAAGAGCCAGACGCCACCGTCGACGATGACTCCTACTACACTGGAGGTGCCTACTACTACGTGCAGGCCGATGACGACGACCAGGAGTAGTTTAGGATGATCCCAGGCAGGAGGCCTGCGCCTCTTTCAATCTGTATCCCAGTTTGTGCTAGCCTTCTTAAGGCAAACTTGTTTAACTTATGTCTGTACTCAGATATTGTTGCTTCCGCTGACTCGTCTATGATCGAGCACTTGTATTCGAGCCCTCGAGGCCCCTGGCTTGTATTATGATGCTTGTATGACTTATTTATGTTTTAGAGTTGTGTTGTGATATCTTCCCGTGAGTCCCTGATCTTGATCGTACACATTTGCGTGCATGATTAGTGTACGATTGAATCGGGGGCGTCACAAAGTGCATCCAGTTTTTACCGTAACCCTCTCTACTTTATTGCACATTCTATGTGGGTGAAATCATGATACCATGCCAACTTTCAACCTTTTCAGAGTTCATTTCAAATGCTTTTCAATTTCATGGTCTTATAGCTCAAAATAATCAGTAAATGCATGAAAAATAACAAATGAAGTCAGAAAGGGTTGAAAATTGATGATGTGGCTTTGAATGGTGCATTTTGAACACAAAAAACTATGGAGTTCAAATAAGTTCGAAAAAATGAAATCCCTTTGTAACAGACGAGTTTCCGTATGAAACCCTGATACTTCAAAAGAGATTGTCCATTTTGTACATGAAGTGCATCCAGTTTTTGCCGTAACCCTCTCTACTTTCTTGCACATGCTATGTGGGTGAAATGATGATACCATGCCAACTTTCATCCTTTTCAGAGTTCATTTCAAATGCTTTTCAATTTCATAGTCTTATAGTTCAAAATAATCAGAAAATGCATGAAAAATAACAAATGAAGTCAGAAAGAGTTGAAAATTGATGATGTGGTTTTGAATGGTGCATTTTGAATATAGAAAAACTATGGAGTTCAAATACGTTCAAAAAATGAAATCCCTTTGTAACAGACGAGTTTCCGTATGAAACCTTGATACTTCGAAAGAGATTGTCCGTTTTGTACAAGAAGTGCATCCAGTTTTTTTCGTAACCCTCTCTACTTTCTTGCACATGCTATGTGGGTGAAATGATGATACCATGCCAACTTTCAATGTTTTCAGAGTTCATTTCAAATGTTTTTTCAATTTCATGGTCTTATAGCTCAAAATAATCAGTAAATGCATGAAAAATAACAAATGAAGTCAGAAAGGGTTGAAAATTGATGATGTGGCTTTGAATGGTGCATTTTGAACAAAGAAAAACTATGGAGTTCAAATAAGTTCAAAACAACGAAATCCATTTGTAACAGACGAGTTTCCGTATGAAACCCTGATACTTCAAAAGAGATTGTCCGTTTTGTACATGAAGTGCATCCAATTTTTTCCATAACCCTCTCTACTTTATTTCACATGCTATGTGGGTGAAATGATGATACCATGCCAACTTTCAACCTTTTCAGAGTTCATTTCAAATGCTTTTCAATTTGATGGTCTTATAGCTCAAAATAATCAGTAAATGTATGAAAAATAACAAATGAAGTCAGAAAGGGTTGAAAATTGATGATGCGACTTTGAATGGTGCATTTTGAACACAGAAAAACTATGGAGTTCAAATAAGTTCAAAAAAATGAAATCCCTTTGTAACAGACGAGTTTCCGTATGAAACCTTGATACTTCGCAAGAGATTGTCCGTTTTGTACACGAAGTGCATCCAGTTCTTGCCGTAACCCTCTCTACTTTCTTACACATGCTATGTGGGTGAAATGATGATACCATGCCAACTTTCAACCTTTTCAGAGTTCATTTCAAATGCTTTTCAATTTCATGGTCTTATAGCTCAAAATAATCAGTAAATGCATGAAAAATAACAAATGAAGTCAGAAAGGGTTGAAAATTGATGATGTGGTTTTGAATGGTGCATTTTGAACACGGAAAAACTATGGAGTTCAAATAAGTTCAAAAAATGAAATCCCTTTGTAACAGACGAGTTTCCGTATGAAACCCTGATACTTCGAAAGGGATTATCCGTTTTATACACAAAGTGCATCCAGTTTTTGCCGTAACCCTCTCTACTTTCTTGCACATGCTACGTGGGTGAAATGATGATACCATGCCAACTTTCAACCTTTTCAGAGTTCATTTCAAATGCTTCTCAATTTCATGGTCTTATAGCTCAAAATAATCAGTAAATGCATGAAAAATAACAAATGAAGTCAGAAAGGGTTGAAAACTGATGATGTGGCTTTGAATGGTGCATTTTAAATACAGAAAAACTATGGAGTTCAAATAAGTTCAAAAAATGAAATCCCTTTGTAACAGACGAGTTTCCGTATGAAACCCTGATGCTTCGAAAAAGATTGTCCGTTTTGTACACGAAGTGCATCCAGTTTTTGCCGTAACCCTCTATACTTTCTTGCACATGCTATGTGGGTGAAATGACGCAAAAACCCGACGCAAAAAACCCAGGCCCGGGCCCAGCTCGCCCCGGCCATCGGGCCTGTTTTCTGGGCCTGAGCCCGGCCCAACCTTCAGGAAAATGCAAAAATGACGGGCCCGGCCCCGGCCCGGCCCGGACTTCGGGCTCAAAATCTAGGCCCGTGCCCGGGCCGGGGGCAGCGTTGGGCCGGGCCGGGTCGGGCCGGGCCGGGCTTCCCATGGCCAGGTAGAGGGTCAGGTGGCTACCTCAAAGCCCGACCGTTGTGGGCCAAGGCTGAGAATGATCTGATTGATAAAGGTGTCAAACCAGAGACATTGAACTGGCCAGACCGTTACCGGACTTGGTTCTTCGGGGTTGGCAGAACCTTGGACCCTGTATGAGGGAAGTGTGTTTGGACGGACGAGCAACTGCAAATACCCGTCACGAGGCTTCATGAGTATATCGAGGCAACACAGCAAGGGATGTTCATTCCAGACAGAGAGAAGGACGAGCTCACAATGGCCCTCGGGAATCGTGAGCACCCTGGATGGACACGAGGCACGCTAGGCTCCGTTCCATGGAAGGCTGGGTTTCTGGACGTAGTGGGTTACAAATTCCAGGAGAGGAGGAAGAAAGTGGAGCATACCCAACTGCAGGCGCTGCACGCAAGGGTACAAGCGATAGAGGAACGAAAAGCAAATCGCAGCAAACGACCCGCCGAAGCTTCCCCTGAAGCTACCCCGCCATCTCAGCAGAGAAGCAGCGTGGCTTCCACTGAGCAGCTTCAGATGGAGCCTGTCTTCATGGCTCCTGCTAGCTACCCTGTGGATGCTATCACGGAGTCTCAACATTGCCACCTTATGACGCAATGGATGAAATTCAAAGTCAAGGCGGCTGTTGGCTCTGTTTTACCTACTGAACCTGGCACAACCTACCACTGCTGGTCAATTCCAGAAGGATATGCTAGGGTGATGGTGGATGAAATAAAGGACAGATTTGAGGACCTCGAGCTTGACCACCCTACGGGTGAAGGGGAGATCCGGCTGGGTTCTTCTCTGAGGACTCCATGCCTATGGCGGAAGGAGCTCATCAACCTTCCGAACTGGACGCCTCCTCCTCCTCCTCCTCCTCCGGCGAGTCAGGGAACTCCGCCTCCTCCTCCGCCTCCTCCTCATGCGAGTGATCAGGGCACTCAGCCTCCTTCTTCGGCGCGTGGCGGCACTCCGCCTCCTTCTCTGCCTGCGCCGGCGCGCCCGAGCAGCCAACCTCCTCCTTCTCCGCCTCATCAACAAGGGCGGAAGAGACCCGCCGCCGCTCCGGCGCGTCATAGTCCTTCTCCTCCGCCTCGTAAGAAAGGAAAGACGACAGCCGCAGCCGCTCCGTCTGCTCTGGCGTCTAGCAGTACAGCCAGAGGCAGGAGGCAATACAGATTCGGTCCTTCTCTGAAGACTCTAGAGAAGTTACCATATGAGAGGAGCCTGGAGGAAAAATGCAAAGATCGTGCGAGCCGAAGTGAAGAACTTCTTTGAAGGGGTGAAAGCAAAGAAAAATCCACCTCCGGAGGAGAAGATAGATCCGGTCAAAGCGAAGCGTACTCTAGATGCCATGAAGAAACCACCAAAGTCTCCGCCGAAAGGCAACTATGAGCGCATTATTGAAAAGTCATTTATCTAAGCGGAGCGGTCGGGAAGTACTGTCAGTGATCAAAGTTTAGCAAAACGACGAGCTGGGAAAAAAAATTGCCCAGCTCGGCGAACAAGCGAACCAATCGTTCCCCCCGCTCCAGGTGTCTAGCGATATCGTTGCTAATGATCCAGGGATGGTGCCCGGTTATAACAATCTTGGAGATTACCTGCCCGACGATGTACATTATGATTTCTTGGAGGTGGACGAACACAAATACGAGTACGGGAAGCCTCTCGTCAAAGATGAAAGATCTCTAACAACGATGATGCGAAGATTCCATGATTGGTACATGAAAACCTACAGAGAGTCTGGGGGGACAAATATTTTGACGCTGAGAGTTAAAGAGGAGCATGACCTCATTGGAATTGATCTGTTGAATGTTCCATTTGAGGAATTCTTCTAGTTTTTCAATCAAAAGGCCCTTGATAAATTAACGGTCACTTGCTACTCTCTGTAAGTAGTACTACTTCTGTCATTAAGTCTCTCTATATAGGTCAGGTCTTTCATTGCATGTATTTTTAATTATCCTCACTATATTATGTAGATTGAAGATCGCCGAATTGAAGAAAAGACAAATCGGTGATATTGGGTTCATTAACACAAATCTCATAGATGCATATATGGTTGAACTTCAGGCCAGAGATACCGAGGTCAAGTTGCTACAATCGTTTGTATTAAATCAAAACAAAGCTATAATACTCCTTTCTTACAACTTCAAGTGAGTGTTACTGTCTTGTGCATATTTGGTTTCCCTTATTAGTCGAGGTTATAGTAATGTAATTGATAAGTTATGCATGCGTGCGCAGCTTTCACTATATTCTCCTAGAGATTAAGCTTGAGCAGGGACTAGTAACCGTCTTAGACTCGAGACAAAAAGATCCCAAGGAGTATGCGGACATGACTGAAATTCTAGAGAAGTAAGTTATAAATCAATCATTATCGCACCATATCGGTAACTTTGTTCATTTCGTGATATCAAGTAATTGTTTTCTTTGTCTGGCAGGGTTTGGAAAAAATTCACCTCAAAAACTCTGGGACTGCCGAAGAAGCTGCAATTTAAACACCCGAAAGTAAGTACTATAATAGTATGTTCCGCGCATATCCTAGTGATTCAAGTGCTAGTTTCATCAATACCATTTAGCATGCTTGCTTATCAATTTGATTGACCTCTATTTCTTGTAAAGTGGTTATGGCGGGAACAAGGGAATGATTACTATGGATACTACATTTGCGATTTGCGAGTCCATCCGCCACACGACCTGTGAGCGGGGCTACTCTGACAAACAATATGAAGTGCGTAAATAATAATATTCACAATTTTATTTTATTACCATCATTTGTGTTGAGTTTCATTTATTCATATATATGTATTGACCCCCTTCTTCAAATTAGATATTTCGGATGCGGGATGAACTCCTACCACCAGATCATATGCGAACAATTCAAGAGGAATTGGCGGCATTCTTTCTTGACCACGTGATCGATAAAGAGGGAGAATACCATGTAGACACTGATTTCATATATAATTAGGAGATTATATTGTAAGAGATAATTATATTGTATATATGTAGCCAGTAGCGTCGGATAGATATATGAGAACTTGTTGTTCGACCAATCTCTCAGAGAAGGAGAGGTGGTCGATATCACTTCTCTTTGTATGCATATATTCATGACAATCTTTTGTTTCATTCATTTGCTTACTAGCTAGCGTGTCTAGTCCTCTCTATACATATAGTACGTAGCATAGACCAAACATGGAGATAAGAGAGGACACTTCTCTCTATTAATTAGCTAGCTAACACAATATATGAAACACCTAAATTAACCCCCCAAAACCCCCTAACCCCCCCTTTAAAAAAACAAAAATTCCAGCCCCTGAAATGCTGACGCGTAGATGCCTATTGGTCCCGGTTGGTGCCACCAACCGGGACCAAAGGGCCTCCTGCGTGGGCTCGCCGCACCGGTCACGTGGAGGCCCATTTGTCCCGGTTTGTATAAGAACCGAGACTAAAGGCCTAGGGCATTAGTAACGATACTTTAGTCCTGGTTCAATAACCGGGACAAATGGCCCTTATGAACCGGGACAATAGGCCCTTTTTCTACTAGAGAATGCTTGATGTGGACAACCGACAGGAAAACCACGTACACGACGGTCCACGGGAAAAAGTATGCGATACGGAACCAAGGGAACGGCTATAAATTTGTTTTAGGAATTAAATTTTGATGAGGGTAATAGATACAACAGTAAAAGTTTCTATAAATTGCGAGTGATCAAGTATGTTAAGTTAACCCCTTACCCAGCTGTTGAGTGTTGCGTCGCCAAGCAAAAAAACAGCGTTGAGAGAGTGCATTATCATCCTCCACTGTCAAACGAGTTCCACATTTATTAGTGCACAAATTGGAATGCATAGTTCTGAAACACGCATACATTTTTTACGGTACCGAAAAACGTATATACTTACATAGTGAGTTGAATGGTAGTGGATCAGTAGGTAGGGCAAAAGGATGACCCAAAACACAGTATCTATGAGAATCACCGCCCCTGCATTCGTCTATTGACCACAAACAAGTCAGTTATCTAGTACAAATTTGCACTGCGTACAAGAAAAAAGGAGTACAAATTTGCAGGTATATTCTATGTTGTTATATTTTAGCATTTTTAGTAACAATATCTCTGCTCCTGTAAACAGTGTTGATGTCCCATCTTTATAGCAATGTACCCCCTGCATGAAAAAAACACAGAAAACCCCAAAGCCAGTGCTCCCCGCAAACTAAAAACCACGTACAAACCAAGCAAACAGGGAAGAAAGCCCGAACAGTTGTGTAACTGACGCATGCATCAAAACCTCGCTTGGCACATACAAAATCACAGTCCCACAAATTTTTTTAAAGGAAATATGCCCTAGAGGCAATAATAAATTTGTTATTTTATATTTATTTTTTCATGATAAAGATTTATTATTCATGCTAGAATTGAATTGATTGGAAATTTAAATACATGTGTGAATACATAAACAAATACCGTGTCCCTAGTATGCCTCTACTAGACTAGCTCATTGATCAAAGATGGTTAAGATTTTCTAACCATGGACATGTATTGTCATTTGATAGCGGGATCACATCATTAGAAGAATGATGTGATGGACAAGACCCACTGTCGGTGTCAAAACCGGCGGATCTCGGGTAGGGGGTCCCGAACTGTGCGTCTAGGCGGATGGTAACAGGAGACAAGGACACGATGTTTTTACCCAGGTTCGGGCCCTCTCGATGGAGGTAAAACCCTACTCCTGCTTGATTAATATTGATGATATGGGTAGTACAAGAGTAGATCTACCACGAGATCAGAGAGGCTAAACCCTAGAAGCTAGCCTATGGTATGATTGTTGTTCGTCCTACGGACTAAAACTCTCCGGTTTATATAGACACCGGAGAGGGCTAGGGTTACACAGAGTCGGTTACAATGGAAGGAGATCTTCATATCATATCGCCAAGCTTGCCTTCCACGCCCAGGAAAGTCCTATCCGGACACGGGACGAAGTCTTCAATCTTGTATCTTCATAGTCTGGGAGTCCGGCCAAAGGTCATAGTCCGGCTATCCGGACACCCCTTAATCCAGGACTCCCTCAGTAGCCCCTGAACCAGGCTTCAATGACGACGAGTCCAGCGCGCAAATTGTCTTCGGCATTGCAAGGCGGGTTCCTCCTCCGAATATTTCATAGACGATGTTGAACACAAGGATAGTGTCTGGCTCTGCAAAATAAGTTCCACATACCACCGTAGAGAGAATAATATCTGAACAAATCTAATCTGCTGACGTATTCTGCAGCGTGACATCACGCCATGGCCAAGCCTTTATTCAAATCATTTTACTGTTCCACCTTAGCGCGTTTAGCGAGGCGGTTTCCTTGGCACGTCTTGTCAAAGCAGAGATCGTGTCCCCTTATTCCGGGATTCTCATCAATACGGGCGTGGGTAACCCAACCGCGCCATTAACCGCGGCGCTTGGGAGATAAGCGAGTTTTATTAGGCTGGTGGGGGCTTATAGTTTCGGCCGCCCATATAAGGGGATAAGGATCCACCCTTTCCATTTACGCCTTCTTCCTCCTTTGCTTATCCATCCCTGCGCACTCGAGCTCCAGCGCCCAAGCCCGCACTTCCCACCTCAACCTTTCTCCAATCATGTCCGGAGCGGGGGTAGATGGATGGCCTCCTCCGCCACGGAGGGGCAAATCAAAAAGTTGAGGAAGGCCGGATACTTGTCTAACCTAGTCCAGGTCATGCTCTTCCGCCGGATCCTCCCGTGTCAACGACGGGCCTTCAACTTGTGGGAGTTCGACCCGGCCCAGCACCAGACTCTGTCTCGGCTTTTAGACACAAAGCACGAGGATGCTTGGAAGGTGCTATTCAAGAGCTCCGAGGTCTCCCCACCCGTCACCGAGGATCGCGGATTCTGCGCCAAGCGCCAAGCCACCGAAGTAAGCTTGCTTTTAGTCCTTCATGGGACACTTGATTTTCATAGTATGATTCCATGTAGGATCTAAACTCCTGTTCCTTTGACAAGACTGGAAGAGGACATCCGGACAGTTTGACTGTCTGGCCCCTTTTCCCGAAGGCCCAGCAGACGCACGCTTGACGAAGCTGCTGGTTCCGGCACCTCACGTGGTGCCGGAGAAGAAGGCCAAGAAGAAGGCCACGGGGACCCGAAAGAGTTCCCGACACCTGGTGGTGTCGGATTCATCGCCTGACAACCCCGAAGCACCCTCCGCCTTTGAGGACGAGGAGGAGGAGGAAGAAGAAGCCTCTCCCCCTCCAGCGGGGGGAGGAAAGAAAAGGAAGGCCGCCCCAACTGGGGAGGCCGGAGGGTCCAAGAAGGGGAGGACCCTTCTGTCGGACTACGCCTCCGATGCCGAAGACGGCGGGGAGGAATGGCCATCCAGGGTCAAGCCCCTGGCAAAATCGTAAGTATCCGGATACCAGAATAACTTATGGCGCTCCTCTATTGTATGATACCTTCTGACGCCGAATTCAATCATGCAGTCCGCCAAAGGCTCAGCTCGGCGATTCGTCGAGCGGCTCCCTGGATTCATCGGATGTGAATAGCGCTTAACTTCCGACGACCTCCTCCCGTCGCCCTACGGACGACCCGAGGTGGAGTCCCAAAAGGGACTAAACTAGGAGGAGGTGGTCCTGGAGGCGCCGCAAGGTGACCTCCCGGACTCCAGGCCCAAAGGGGGTAAAGCCCCAGAGGGATCTAAGTCCGGCCCTGGGCCGGACACTGCTCTGGAACCAACAATGGTTCCAGAGTCCGGTAGGCGGCGCCTTCGCAAGAAAGGCACGCCTACGACGCCGGCAGCCTCCGTCCAACCGGAGACGCCGGACAATTTGCTGGAGGTGCTTAACGGCGCCTCCATCAATGAGGAGCACCACACTATTATGAGTGCGGTGATTCAGAAGGTTCAGTCTGCCAAGAGCGGGCTGACAGAAGCCTGTACCAGCCTGCTAACAGGCTTTGAGGTATGTATTCAAAACATATAAAAATGTTACCGCATAGACAGTAGCCCCTGATGCTCAGTTTGGTGTTCGAAAAGAAAAGCCGGACTGAGAATCTAAAAAGATATACGCAGGAGTCTAATATAAATATGTCAATATGCGAATGCAGGCTGCGCTATTGACCTCTGCCGCACTGACTGCGGAGGTCGATGCATTGAAGCAGAGCCTCGAGCGGTCCGAGAACGAGCTCGGCCATGCCAAGAAGCAGCTCGAGGACAAAGAAGGTTTGTAGTACCGTATGTAAATGTATATATAAATACCTAGTTGCAAATAATGACAGGACCAATCATGAATATTACAGGGGCCACAACCGAGGTGGCAACCATGAAGGAAGCGCTTTCCAAGGCCGAAGACAATGCAGCCATGGAGCGCTCCGAGCGAGAGAAGAAAGAGGCGCAGATGGCGGAGGTGCGGCAAGAGATCGACTCTTTTGTGAAAAAACATGAGAGGTTAGAGCTTGACTCAAAGACTCGAGAGTCTGAGCTTGCCTCGGCACTTGAATGCGCCAAATCTGCCAAGGCCGAAGCCCAAAAAGCCCTCCAGGAGATTGAGGCGATGAAAAAGATAGCGGCGGGTAAGGCATTCTTTATGCAAAGCAAGCATGTGAAAGTAAATTACGTGTTACTTACCCGCATCCGGAGTTCTCCAGGAGCGTTCATAGATCTGCCCCGCAGCGTATCCGATGCCGCCGCATTTTACTGGGCCGAGGAAGGAAGCTCGATGGAGAAGGTGTTCTGGTCCCAGTATGCTGAGGCCGGACACCCAGTGCCCTTGAGCGACCAGCTGAAGCAGCTGGTCGAGCTTCATAAGGCAGCCGAACAGGCCATGAAGGGCCTGATTGGCCGGCTGTGGCCTGGTGAGGTCATGCCTTTGAGCTACTTTGGGCTGGTGCGGCGGCTGGTGGATGCCTGTCCATGACTTGAAGTCATCAAGAGTTCCATGTGTATCGAGGGCGCCCGTAGGGCTTTTTCCCGTGCTAAAGTGCACTGGGGCAAGCTGGATGCTGAGAAGCTGGTGAAGGATGGGCCACCGGAGGGGAAGGAGCATCGCAGTCCCGATATGTATTATGAGGGCATCCTGAAGGGTGCCTGTCTTTTAGTGAATGAATGTACCGGGGATGTAATTTTTGAGTAAACTCGCTCGTGTTTTTCCTGTGCGCTGAAAACTTGTTCATATGTGCTAAGCAACGCTTTTTGAATTTAAAATATTACCTTCTGTGCGGCCGTTTATGAAATCTGAGAGATGCAAGTCGTCGGCTTCTACCCCCATGCCATGAGTGCTGGGGTGTTCGGGATAAACCTGAGCGCTCTTGTTCCCATTTTTGGGTCCATCTAGGGAGGCGCTCAGCACAACGAACCAGGCCATCGGACTTATAATGCTTTATCACTCTCACTTAGCCATAGAATTCTATAATTTTAAATTTCGGCGAAGCCCCTAGTATTCGGAAGACCGAGTTCGGGGCGCTATCCACGCCTAGGCCGGATAAATCCGGCTCCTCGCTCTAAGCGGCATAAGTCTTTAGGGACTCGAAAAAACCTCTCGAACAGCGACCGATCTCTCGCACTATCATGACGGTCAGTTTTAGCTTTCTCTACTGAGGTGTTAACCCAGCTCAACTGGGGCATAATCGCAGTAGTTCTCCCAGTGCTACCTTAGCCGACATTGCAGAACGTAAGGTACCAAAACATGGGAGCCGGGCAAACCCAACTATTGACCCAAGACATGATTCAGAGCCGATGCATATAGTGCTATAAGTTTGGGGTGCCGCACTCATGAGAGTGTTCGGTCTTCTCACACCGTGTTATGGGGTACTTAAGCCCCTGGTGTATTGGCCGTACCAAAGTGTACGGTTGCATAATGTCATGACTAAACATATTTGTATAAAAATAAATGAATACAATAATAGATAAGAGCTATGTATTGTTTATTAAAAAGGGCTGCTATGAAAGCAGAACGATACAAATAGTGCGATAAGCAAGAGATGGGATTATTTGACATGCCCCCCCTCCAGGGGCAAGCTGCGAGACTTTAAGTAAAACAGGTATTTAGCTCGTTATAGAGACCACCTGTACATTTGACGTGGCTTGTTGTCTCCCTGGCTGTTGCATCGTGTGTTTGGCGAGTGTATTGCCGGACAGGCTTTCCGAATAGTTGGGTCCTGAAAGTATATATAAAAAAGGAAACGGCAGAATAGGGAGCCCCTAGTGCGGTTGAGCCGCATTCTGGGCGTGCCGTGGTTGTGCCCCTCCCCTTATGCCCATGGTATTTCCAGAGCGTAATTATGTATGCGTGATACCGCTATCGCCATCTGGCGAGGTCTGGGGTTGGGGCCGCACTGCTATGCTTGCTCGAAACGTGCCAGCCGGTTTTGTTGTAGGTTACTTCGGGCGCGCTTGACGTTGTCCGGACGTTTAACAGCCGGATTGGAGAATTGCCTTGAGAGGCTACTTTGTACTTCCGCCGCTAGGGCCGCCGTGTGCTCCTCAGTTCGGAGAGAGCGTTCGGTGTTCCCATTGACCGTAATGACTCCGCGAGGGCCTGGCATCTTGAGCTTGAGATATGCGTAGTGCGGCACCACATTGAATTTTGCGAATGCGGTTCGTCCGAGCAGGGCATGATAGCCACTGCGGAATGGGACTATGTCGAAGATTAACTCTTCGCTTCGGAAATTATCCGGGGATCCAAAGACCACTTCAAGTGTAACTGAGCCTGTACAGCTGGCTTCTACACCTGGTATGACGCCTTTAAAGGTCGTCTTTGTGGGTTTAATCCTTGAGGGATCTATACCCATTTTTCGCACTGTATCCTGATAAAGCAGGTTCAGGCTGCTGCCGCCATCCATGAGGACTCTGGTGAGGTGAAATCCGTCAATGATTGGGTCTAGGACCAATGCGGCGAATCCGCCGTGACGAATGCTAGTGGGGTGGTCCCTTCGATCAAAGATGATCGGGCAGGAGGACCATGGGTTGAACTTTGGGGCGACTGGCTCCAACGCATAGACGTCCTTGAGAGCACGCTTCCGCTCCCTTTTGGGGATATGGGTTGCGTATATCATGTTCACCGTCCGCACTTGCGGGGGAAGCCCTTCTTTCCTCTGTTGTTCAGCGGCCGGGGCTCCTCCTCGTCATCGCTATGCAGCCCCTTGACTATGTTTTCGGCACATAACTTGCCTGCCTGTTTGAACACCCAACAATCCCTGTTGGTGTGATTGGCTGGTTGTTCGGGGGTGCCGTGTATCTAGCACGAGCGATTGAGTATCCGGTCTAAACTGGATGGGCCCGGAGGGTTTCTTTTGAATGGCTTCTTTCGTTGACCGGGTTTAGAGCCTCGAAATCCGTTGTTAACTGCCGTATCCTCGGTATTATCGCCGTTAATGCGGCGCTTGTGCTTGTTACGGCGTGACCTGCCATTGTTGTCCTTGGCATCTGAGTTGCCAGGGCTCTTGGTTATGTTATTGCTGCGAGCTAGCCAACTGTCTTCTCCCACGCAAAAGCGGGTCATTAGTGTCGTGAGGGCTGCCATAGATTTCGGCTTTTCCTGTCCTAGGTGCCGGGCAAGCCATTCTTCTCGGATGTTGTGCCTGAAGGCTGCAAGAGCCTCTGCGTCCGGACAGTCGACTATTTGATTTTTCTTTGTTAGGAACCGTGTCCAGAATTGTCTGGCCGATTCCTCTGGCTGCTGGATTATGTGGCTTAGGTCATCGGCGTCTGGTGGTCGCACATAAGTGCCCTGGAAGTTGTCAAGGAATGCGGATTCCAGGTCCTCCCAGTAACTAATTGACTCTGCTGGCAAGATGTTAAGCCAATGCCGAGCTGGTCCTTTAAGCTTGAGCGGGAGGTATTTGATGGCGTGTAGATCATCACCACGGGCCATGTGGATATGAAGGAGATAATCCTCGATCCATACGGCGGGATCTTTTGTGCCATCGTATGATTCGATGTTTACGGGTTTAAAACCCTCGGGGATTTGATGATCCATTACTTCGTCTGTGAAGCATAGTGGGTGTGCGGCGCCCCTGTACTGGGCTATATCGCGACGTAGCTCGGATGAGCTTTGTTTGTTGTGTTTGGCCTGGCCGTATTTATCATATCCGGCGTGCCGGTTATCGTCACGTGACGTGGGGCACCCACGCGATCCGTAGATCGATCTTGTTTACCTTGCCTTATCCTCCAATATGTCTCGCAGGTCTGTTGCGTTTCCCCGTGCTCTGGTATTTTTGGAGCGGCGCCGGGGTGCGGCTTGAGTTGAGTGCCGAAAGGCCTCTCTGTCGCGGCAACGGGGTGGCCGATCGGGCGCATCATACGCTGGTGATGTAGGTTTAGCTGCTTCCTCCTCTAGTTGGGGTAGCAGCCTGCGCGTTGGGTAGCTCTTGGAGGGGCGTTCGAGTTTATACTCTTCGGCCGCCAGGACTTCAGTCCATCTGTCGGCTAGCAAGTCTTGGTCAGCTCTAAGCTACTGCTGTTTTTTCTTGAGGCTGCTTGCCGTGGCCATAAGCCTGCGTTTGAAACGCTCTTGTTCGACGGGATCCTCTGGCACGACAAATTCGTTGTCGTCGAGGCTTGCCTCGTCTTCGTAGGGAGGCATATAATTGTCGTCCTCGACCTCCCTTTCTGCCGCTCTCTCATGAGGGATGGCTTCTCCGTCCTCCTGCGCTGAATCCTGCTGGAGGGGGTTGTCTTCGGCACTGTCTGGGGTGTTGTTGTCTCCAGTGCCGGACTCGCCGTTTTTGCTTTGGCGGGATTTAGAGCGGCGCCGTTGACGTTGGCGCTTGGGTTGCTTCTTGGAGGGGTCGTCCTCCGTTTTTTCATCGCCATCCCCTGCTTTAGGGGTGTCCACCATTTATATGTCATATGACGAGGTCGCTTTCCAGTGCCCTATAGGTGCTGGTTCTTGGTCGTCTCCTTCATCGGCGTCCATACCGTCGATGTCTTTGGAATCAAAGTCGAGCATGTTGGTTAGATCGTGGATAGTGGCTACGAAGTGGGCGGTGGGTGGGTTTCAAATTTCTTCGTCGTCCGCATCCCAACCTTCCTGACCATAGTCCGGCCAGGGCTCTCCTGACAAAGAGAGAGACTTTAGTGAACTCAGGATGTCGCCAAAGGGCAAGTGCTAAAAGACGTCCGCGGTGGTGAACTCCATGATCAGAGCCCAATTGGGTTCGATGGGAAGGGGTGCGGAAGATTTGGAGTCCGGAAAGGAGTGCGGCACCTTGGAGTCACATGCCTCACAAAGGACTAGGCCGGTATCCGGCTCGATCGCCGTAGAAACTGCGGCTCCTGGGGCGGCGTCCAACCGTCCGTCCCCGACTGGCGTGGTCGGCTCCGAGCTAGGGGTCGGAGCGGACACCTGAGCGGCGCTCTGGGCGCTATCCGACGGTAGAGCTAGATCATGCCCATCGTGACAGTGCGGCGTGCTCGGCAGTGGCTCGAATCCGTCGAAGATCAAGTCCCCGCGGATGTCGGCCATGTAGTTTAAGCTTCCAAATCTGACCTGATGGCCAGGGGCGTAGCTTTCGATCTGCTCCAGATGGCCAAGCGAATTGGCCTGCAGTGCGAAGCTGCTGAATACGAAGATCTGCCCGGGGAGAAAAGTCTCACCCTGGACCGCGTCGTGGTTGATGATCGAAGAAGCCATCAGGCCTAAAGGTGACGACACAGAGGAACTCTCAATGAAAGCACCAATGTCGGTGTCAAAACCGGCGGATCTCGGGTAGGGGGTCCCGAACTGTGCGTCTAGGCGGATGGTAACAGGAGACAAGGACACGATGTTTTTACCCAGGTTCGGGCCCTCTCGATGGAGGTAAAACCCTACTCCTGCTTGATTAATATTGATGATATGGGTAGTACAAGAGTAGATCTACCACGAGATTAGAGAGGCTAAACCCTAGAAGCTAGCCTATGGTATGATTGTTGTTCATCCTACGGAATAAAACTCTTCAGTTTATATAGACACGGGAGAGGGCTAGGGTTACACAGAGTCGGTTACAATGGGAGGAGATCTTCATATCGTATCGCCAAGCTTGCCTTCCACGCCCAGGAAAGTCCTATCCGGACACGGGACGAAGTCTTCAATCTTGTATCTTCATAGTCTGGGAGTCCAGCCAAAGGTCATAGTCCGGCCATCCGGACACCCCCTAATCCAGGACTCCCTCACCCACCCGTTAGCTTAGCATTTGATCGTACTGTTTATTTCTACTGCTTTCATGTATGTCAAATACATATTCCTTTGTCTATGAGATCAAGAAACACTCGAATACCGGAGGAATGCCTTGTGTGCCATCAAACGTCACAACATAACCGGGTGATTATAAAGATGCTCTACATGTATCTCCGAAGGTGTTTTGTTGGGTTGGCATGAACCGAGATTAGGATTTGTCACTCCGAGTATCAGAGAGGTATCTCTGGGCCCTCTCTGTAATACACATCATAAGCTTGCAATCAAACGACTAAGGATTTAGTCATGAGGTGATGTATTACGGAATGAGTAAAGAGACTTGCCCATAATGATATTGAACTAGGTATGAAGATACCAACGATCGAATCTTGGGCAAGTAACATACCGATTAACAAAGGGAATTACGTACGTTGTCATAACGATTCAACCGATAAAGATCTTCGTAGAATATGTAGGAGCCAATATGAGCATCCAGGTTCCGCTATTGGTTATTGATTGGAGAGGTGTCTCGGTCATGTCTACATAGTTCTCGAACCCATAGGGTCCGCACACTTAACGTTCGATGTTGATTTAGTATTATATGAGTTATGTGATTTGGTGATAGAATGCTGTTCGGAGTCCCGGATGAGATCACAGACATGACGAGGAGTCTTGAAATGGCCGAGAGGTAAAGATTGATATACAGGATGGTATTCAGACACTGGAAGTGTTCTAGAGGGTACCAGGTACTTATCGGGTCACCGGAAAGGAGTTTCGGGCAGCCCCGACAAAGATATGGGCCTTATGGGCCAAGTGAGGGAACACACCAGCCCTGCTGTGCCCCTATAGAGGCCAGCCCTATAAGAGGAGAAGGAAAGAGGGGAGGGCAAGGAAAGTGTGGATTAGGATTCCTACTTCCTTCCCTCTCCCCGCTCTTTCCTTCCATCTCGGTTATATATGGCAGGGTGGCGCGTGGCTTGGGAGGGACTCCAAGTAGGATTCTGTTGGGGAACGTAGCATGCAATTTCAAAAAAAATCCTACACTCACGCAAGATCTATCTAGGAGATGCATATCAACGAGAAGGGGAGAGTGTGTCTACGTACCATTGTAGACCGAAAGTGGAAGCATTTTGACAACGCGGTTGATGTAGTCGAACTTCTTCTCATTCTGACCGATCAAGCACTGAATGTACGACACCTCCGAGTTATACACACGTTCAGCTCGATGACGCCCCTTGAACTCTCGATCCAGCAAAGTGTTTAGGAAGTAGATGAGTTTCGTCAGCATGACGGCATGGTGATGGTGACACGATCCGCGCAGAGCTTCGCCTAAGCACTACGAGAATATGACCGAGGGTGTAATCTGTGGAGGGAGGCACTGCACACGGCTAACAGATGTTGTTGTGTGTTCTAGGCACCTCCCCCCTCATATATATAGATGGGAGGGAGAGGGAGCAGCCAAGGGGGCGCCCCAAGTAGGCCAAATCCTACTTGGGGTTCCTCCCTAATTCGGCCCCCTTTCCTTTTTCACTGGAGGGGGAAGGAAAGAGGAGGGAGGACGGAAGGAAGGGGAGGCCGAATCCCTCCCCTTCCTTATCTCATCTCCTCTTTCCTTTCTTCTCGGGTGCAGCCCATATAGGGGGCACAACAGTCCCTGCTGGCTGCTGCGTTTCCCCTCTTGGCCCATTAGGCCCATATCTTTGCGGGGGGGGGGGGGGAACCCCTTCTGGTGACCCGATATGTACCCGGTACCCTCCAGAACACTTTCGGTGTCTGAATACTATCGTACTATATATGAATCTTTACCTCTCGACCATTTCGAGACTCCTCGTCATGTCCGTGATCTCATCTAGGACTCCGAACAACATTCGGTCACCAAATCACATAACTCATATATAATACAAAATCGTCATCGAACGTTAAGCGTGCGGACCCTACGGGTTCGAGAACTATGTAGACATGACCGACACACCTCTCTGGTCAATAACGAATAGCGGAACCTGGATGCTCATATTGGTTCCTACATATTCTACAAAGATCTTTATCGGTCGAACCGTAATGACAACATACATTATTCCCTTTGTCATCAGTATGTTACTTGCCCGAGATTCGATCATCGTTATCTTCATACCTAGTTCAATCTCGTTATCGGCAAGTCTCTTTACTCGTTCCGTAATACATCATCCCACAACTAACTCATTATTCACATTTCTTGCAAGGCTTCTTATGATGTGCATTACCGAGAGGGCCCAGAGATACCTCTCCAACACACTACTAGGGAAAACCCTAGTAGTAGCACGGGTTTTGAGGCTAGAAGCAGCACGGGTGGCTGCGCTACTAATAAGGCGCTACAACTAACTTATAGTAGTAGTGCGGTCCGCACCCGTGCTACTACTATTGACGATATCAGCAGCGCTTTTGCGGAACACGCTACTATTAGTTAGCTGTAGCGATTTACTTGTCCCTCGCTACTGCTATATCTTTCATCATTTTCCTACAGTACCCCTTTCCCTTTCGGTTTCAATAAACTGCAATTTTCAAATACTAGGTACTACTAGATATCAAATTCATAAACCATTATAAGTACTAGGAAGTACTCCCTCCGTTCCAAATTACTCGTCGTGGTTTTAGTTCAAACCACGACGAGTAATTTGGAACGAAGGGAGTACTAGATAACAATTTCATGCATAGTCAACATGCATCCTTGATACGTCTCCAACGTATCTATAATTTTTTACTGTTCCATGCTATTATATTACCACTTTTGGATGTTTATGGGCTTTATTTTGCACATTTATATCATTTTTGGGACTAACCTACTAACCGGAGGCCCATCCCATATTGCTGTTTTTTTGCCTATTTCAGTATTTCAAAGAAAAGGAATATCAAACGGAGTCCAAACGGAATGAAACCTTCGGGAGCGTGATTTTTGGAACGAATGTGATCCACGGGACTTGGAGTGCAAGCCAAGAAGCTGCCGAGGCTCCCATGAGAAAGGAGGGCGTCCCCCCCTATAGGGCGCGCCCCTGTCTCGTGGGCCCCTCGGGCGGCCACCTACATACTTCTTCCTCCTATATATACCTACATACCCCGAAAACATCCAGGAGGAGGACGAAACACAATTTGCACCACCATAACCTTCTGTATTCGCGAGATCTCATCTTGGAGACTTCGCCGGCACTCTGCCGGAGGGGGAATCGAACACGGAGGGCTTCTACATCAACATCCTTGCCCCTCCGATGAGTTGTGAATAGTTTACCACAGACCTACGGGTCCATAGTTATTAGCTAGATGGCTTCTTCTCTCTTTTTGGATCTCAATACAATTTTCTCCCCCTCTCTTGTGGAGATCTATTCGATGTAAACTCTTTTTGTGGTGTGTTTGTCGAGATCCGATGAATTGTGGGTTTATGATCAAGTTTATCTATGAACAATATTTGAATCTTCTCTGAATTCTTTTATGTATGATTGAGTTATCTTTGCAAGTCTCTTCGAATTATCAGTTTGGTTTAGTGTAACGCCCCGGATTCGATGCGCCAGGTGTCCGTCAGTTATTCGCCGTCGTTGCCATGTCATTTTCTTGCGTGTTGCATTTTGCCATGTCATCATCTGCATTTCATCCGCATGTCTTTCAAAACTTGCATCCGTTCGGGTTCTCCCGGTTCTCTCTGTTGTCTGTTCAGAGTCTAGACCTCTCTCGCGCGCCCGTCATCCCCTCTTAGATCTTGTTTTCGTGAGCGGGTTAAGAACGTTCTCGGAATGGACCGAGGTTTGCCAAGTGGCCTTAGTATAGCACCCGTAGACCGCCTGTCAAGTTTCGTGCCATTTGGAGTCCGTTTGATACTCCAACGGTTAACCGAGGGACCAAAAAAGGCCTCATGTGTGTTGCAGCCCAACACCCCTCCAAAATGGTCCAAAACCCATCCAAACCCCCCCATGCTCTCAGCCGTTCAATTACGATCGTGTGGGCGAAAACCGTGCTCCATTTGGACTGTCCTAGCTCTTAGAAACTATAAATAAGTCCTCCCCGTCCATTTTCGCACATGAAACCCTAGCCTTTCCCCTTCCTCCCGCGCCGGACGCGTCCGCCCGCACTGGACACGTCCGCGCCGGCCGCCGCAGCCACTCCCCTCTCGCCACGTGGTGTCCTCCGCTGTGCCGCGTCGCCGGCCCTCTCAGCCCTTGCAGGGCCCGCCCGGGCCCGAGCCGCCCGCCACCGCGGCCCGCGCCCCGCGCAGCCGCCCGACCCCGCCGGCTCCCGAACCCCGCCGTCAGCCTCGCCGCCCAGCGCCTCCGCCTGCCTTGCCGACCCCGCGCCGGCGTGAGCCACCGGAGCTCCACCGGAGCCACCGCCAGCGACCACCTCCGCCAGGTCGCAGCCCCGTCGCCCTCTTCCTCTCCTTCTCTCCCCTGACCCGGTTCTCTCTCTCCGGTAGGAGCTCCGCCGCCTCGACCTCCGGCGCCCTCACCGCTGTCCGGCCTCGCTCCGGCCAGATCTGGTGGCCAGGCGGACGGATCCGCCCCGCGCCGTCCCGTTCCCGGCCTCCTCCATCGCCGGTGTGCTGCCCTCGCCGGATTCCTTCGTGCCGCCGGCCTCCCCTGCCTCCCCACGCGAGCACGGGGGC
This sequence comes from Triticum aestivum, assembly GCF_018294505.1. Classification (NCBI taxonomy): domain Eukaryota; kingdom Viridiplantae; phylum Streptophyta; class Magnoliopsida; order Poales; family Poaceae; genus Triticum; species Triticum aestivum. The sequence goes on from NC_057804.1 coordinate 553,972,771, forward strand.
GCCGCCCTCGCCGCCACCACGTGGGCCGACCCAACCTCTGTCCGGCCCAAGTCGGCCTACCTCCATCCTCCCCCGCAACCGGACCGAGCCCGCGAGGTGAGCACGCCCCCGCCGACCCTATCCCTCGCCCAATGCGTCGAATAGTACTCTGCGCTCATCCTTTTTTTCAGAATCTGCTAAGTCCCTAGAAACTCATAATATGTGTGCATGTTTGAACTACCATAACTCTCTGCATACTGCTCTGTTTTGCGTTCATAATATATCAAAATGTTCGCTGTGAGATGCTCTACATTTCATTCCATTGCACCATGTTCATTTGAGCTCATCTTCATGCCTGAATCATCGTTGCAAGAGTGCTATATGATGTTAATCTGCTGAAACTGTTATAACTTGGTGATTTGTCATTTTTGTTGCATTTGATGTGTGCATCCTATGAGCATGAGTCCTACATGTGTTTTGAACTACATCATGCCATCTTTTCAGAGGTGCTTTCCATGTATTTTTGTGAGTCTTTTACTGAGTGCATCAAGCTTGTTAAGTAGGGTAGTTGTTGTTACTGTTTTGCTAGGCTGAATCTGTTATTTTGTGATGCTATGTAAACCTGCTGCTACAAGTCATTCTATGCATAATCTGGAGATGTTCACTAAGGATGTTTTGTTATACATGTCATGCTCTATCCCTCCATGCCCCTGGTTGCATTTATAGCCTGCTGTAGCTTGTTGTAATCTTCCTCTCAAGTTGCTAAATAATGTTGCCGCCAGGCTGTTAACATTAAGATCAGTTTTTGCCATGTGTTTTGCTAGTGATCCATGCACCCTATGAACTTGATCTTGCCATGCTTAGCTTCATAAACATGTCTTCTTACTGTTGGTTGCCTTGTCATGCCATGTGTTGCTCTATGGTGAGTGGTACAAGCTCACCAACATGCCTACTTATTGTTGTTCCTGCCATGCCCTGTTTGTATGAATCTGTCATATAACTTGCCATGTTTACATGGGGGCCATCATATCTTCTGATCCTTTTTGGCTCATGGTCAATAAAGGACTTTTGTTCTATGTATTTAGTAGTAGCATTACATGCCTTTGTTTTCCATGATAAGTTCATGTAACATGTTGTTTGATAGCTCTAAACATTGCAACCTGATGTTATTTCTGCTAAATCTTTAACTATTATTACTTGCAATCTTGCCATGTGTTTTGGAGCATGTTCTAGTGATTTCTGAAGATAGCTCAGTGTTCATGTTTTGTTATGCTTTACTATACATCATGTCTATGCCTTTTTTTCATATTGTGGTACTGTAGCATGTTGTTTTGGTGCTTGCAATATGCCCAGTTGCTGTTTTGGACAGATTGTTGTTATATCTTGTATAGTGTGTGTGTGTGTTGAACCGTTGCTCCATTTTGAGTGTGCTCTATATGAAACATGCTTAGAATTGCATGTAGTTTCATATTATCATGTTGCATCCATGTTTTGAGGTGTTTGCTTGATGTTTGTATGCATTTTGCATCAATGCCATGTTTATCTTGTTTTGCTCATATCTTCTAGGCCGTAGCTCCGAACTAAATGAACTTTATATGTAACTTGACTAGAATCTCGTGTAGATCATCTTGGTGCATCTTAACTTGCTGTTTAACAACATGAACATAAGGTTTATTCAGATCTGGACCAATTTCGAAATTTGCATATGAGGACTTACCGGAATTGTTATATGTTGTTCCCTGCCTCATTTAAACTTGCCTTGATGTGTTGCTCTTGTTTGCATCATCTCTTGCCATGAGTAGCTTCATGTAGCCTTGTCATGCATCATACTTGGTTGAGCATCATGTCTTGTATATGTGTGGTGTGTTTACCATGTTGTGTGCTTCTTCTCGATAGTTCCCGTTTCGTTGCGATCGTGAGGATTCATTTGTCTACGCTTGGTTCGGCTTCATCCGTTCGTCTTCTTCATGGACTCGTTCTTCTTTCTTGCGGGATTTCAGGCAAGATGACCGCTACCATGGATCTCACTACTATCATTGCTATGCTAGTTGCTTCCTTCTACCGCTTTGCTGCGCTACCTATCATTTGCTCTTCAAGCCTCCCAAATTGCCATGTCAGCCTCAAACCTTTTTCACCCTTCCTAGCAAACCATTGTTTGGCTATGTTACCGCTTTTGCTCAGCCCCTCTTATAGCGTTGTTAGTTGCAGGTGAAGTTGAAGATTGCCCCATGATGGACAGGATTATGTTGGGATATCACAATATCTCTTATCTTAATTTAATGCATCTATATACTTGGTAAAGGGTGGAAGACTCGGCCTTATGCCTGGTGTTTTGTTCCACTCTTGCCGCCCTAGTTTCCATCATATCGGTGTTATGTTCCCGGATTTTGCGTTCCTTACGCGGTTGGGTGATTTATGGGACCCCATTGATAGTTCTCTTTGAATAAAACTCCTCCGGCAAGGCCCAACATTGGTTTTACCATTCGCCTCACCTAGCCCTTTTTTTCCCTTGGGTTTTCGGAGCCCGAGGGTCATCTTTATTTTACCCCCCGGGCCAGTTCTCCTCCGAGTGCTGGTCCAAACCGAGCGATGTCCGGCGGCCCCTGGGCAACTAGGGTCTATGCCAACCCGTCGTATGGCTCATCCGGTGTGCCCTGAGAACGAGATATGTGTAGCTCCTATCGGGATTTGTCGGCACAGCGGGAGGTCTTGCTGGTCTTGTTTTACCGTTGTCGAAATGTCTTGTAAACCGGGATTCTGAGTCTGATCGGGTCTTCCTGGGAGAAGGTATATCCTTTGTTGATCGCGAGAGCTTATCATGGGCTAAGTTGGGACACCCCTGCAGGGTATAAACTTTCGAAAGCCGTGCCCGCAGTTATGGGCAGATGGGAATTTGTTAATGTCCGGTTGTAGATAAATTGACACCAGATACGAATTAAAATGCATCAACCGAGTGTGTAGCCGTGATGTTCTCTTTTCGGTGGAGTCCGGGAAGTAAACACGGTTTTGGGTTATGTTTGACGTAAGTAGGAGTTCAGGATCACTTCTTGATCATTGCTAGCTTCACGACCATTCCTTTGCTCTCTTCTCGCTCTTATTTGCGTATGTTAGCCACCATATATGCTTAGTCGCTGCTGCAGCCTCACCACCTTTACCCCTTCCTTTCCCATTAAGCTTTGCTAGTCTTGATACCCATGGTAATGGGATTGCTGAGTCCTCGTGGCTCACAGATTACTACAACAACAGTTGCAGGTACATGTTATGCGATGTTCATGACGCGAGAGCGATGCTTGCTTGTCTTGAGTTCTTCTTCTGCTTCATCTTCGATCAGGGGATAGGTTCCAGGTCGGCAGCTTGGGCTAGCAGGATGGATGTCGTTTGAGTTTCTGTTTGTGCTTCATCCGTAGTCGGATGATGATCTTATGTATGATGATGTTGTATTCGTGTGGCATTGTATGCCTTCTGTATGTATCCCCATCTATTATGTAATGTTGATGTAATGATATCCACCTTGCAAAAGCATTTCAATATGCGGTTCTATCCTTGGTGGGACCTTCGAGTCTCTTTAGGATAGTATCACATATTGGGCGTGACATTTGGCCTACTAGATTGATCTTTCTTGCCATGGGAGAAGTGCTTAGCTTTGGGTTCAATCTTGCGGTGTCCTTACCCAGTGACAGAAAGGGTTGCAAGGCACGTATTGTATTGTTGCCATCGAGGATAACAAGATGGGGTTTATATCATATTGCTTGAGTTTATCCCTTTACAGCATGTCATCTTGCCTAATGCGTTACTCTGTTCTTATGAACTTAATACTTTAGATGCACGCAGGAGTCGATCGATGTGTGGAGTAATAGTAGTAGATGCAGGCAGGAGTCGGTCTACTTGGTATGGACGTGATGCCTATATACATGATCATGCCTAGATAATCTCATAACTATGCGCTTTTCTATCAATTGCTCAATACTAATTTGTTCACCCACCGTAATACTTATGCTATCTGGAGAGAAGCCACTAGTGAAACCTATGGCCCCGGGTCTATCTCTTATCATATTTGGTTTCAATCTACCTTTTATTTGCATCTTTACTTTTTGCATCTATATTATAAAATACCAAAAATATATTTATCTTATCATACTATCTTTATTAGATCTCACTTTCGCAAGTGGCCGTGAAGGGATTGACAACCCCTTTATTGTGTTGGTTGCGAGTTCTCAGTTTGTTTGTGTAGGTGCGTGGGACTTTTGAGTTGCCTCCTACTGGATTGATACATTGGTTCTCAACAACTGAGGGAAATACTTACGCTACTATCGCCGCATCACCCTCTCCTCTTCGAGGAAAACCAACGCAAGCTCAAGACGTAGCAAGAAGGATTTCTGGCGCCATTGCTGGGGAGGTCTTCGCTCAAGTCAATACATACCAAGTACCCATCACAAACCCATCTCCCTCGCATTTACATTATTTGCCATTTGCCTCTCGTTTTCCTCTCCCCCACTTCACCCTTGCCGTTTTATTCGCCCTCTCTTTCCCAATCTCCTCCTCTTTTTTTTCGCTTTCCCTTTTTCTGCTTGCTTGTGTGCCTGTTTGTCCTTATGGCTTCGCCTAAGGGTCCTGACCACCTTCTCAGAAGGATGGAAGAGATTGAATCAAATATTAGAAGCTTTATGTATTTGCAATTTGAGCATAATAATTTCTTTAGAAAAGAGCTTAAGGAACAAAAAGGTTTTTTGGGGTTCATGAATAAAGAGCTTGATGATATGAATAAAGAATTTTATGGTGTTAATGCTCAAATTAGCCGTCTTGAAAATGCTATAGCCAAAATTTCTGATAAGCAGGCCACCTTAGTCAATAAGATGGCCGCTAAACCAGAAAAGTTAGATGAAAATAATGATGAGGATCTTACAGTTATTGATGTGTCTCCTATTAGATCTATGTTTTGCAATATGAATTTTGATGATTATGGGACTGATGATGAGTCAACTTTACCTAGAAGGCGTCCCAAGAATTCGGAGTCTTTAGATCTTGATGCTAAATTTGGTAAAAGTGAGATTGGAGAGTCCTCAACTTCTAATAATCTTGAACCTACTATCTCGGATTTCAAGGAATTTGATTATGATAATTGCTCTTTAAAAGGTTGTATTTCCTTGTTGCAATCCGTTGTTAATTCTCCTCATGCTTATAGTCAAAATAAAGCTTTTACCAAACATATCGTTGATGCCTTGATGCAATCTTATGATGAAAAACTTAATTTGGAAGTTTCTATACCTAGAAAACTTAATGATGAGTGGGAACCTACTATAAAGATTAGAATTAAAGATTATGAGTGTTTTGCTTTGTGTGATTTGGGTGCTAGTGTTTCCACGATTCCGAGAACTTCATGTGATATTCTAGGTTTCCATGATCTTGATGATTGCTCTTTTAATTTGCACCTTGCGGATTCCACCATTAAAAAGCCAATGGGAAGAATCAATGATGTTCTCATTGTTGCAAATAGAAACTTGGTGCCCGTGGATTTTATCGTTCTTGATATAGATTGCAATCTTTCTTGCCCTATTATTCTTGGTAGACCTTTCCTTAGAACAATTGGCGCGATTATTGATATGAAGAAAGGGAATATTAGATTCCAATTTCCATTAAAGAAAGGCATGGAGCACTTTCCAAGAAAGAAAGTCAAATTACCTTATGAATGTATCATGCGGGCTAGTTATGAATTTAGTGCCAAAGATGGCACTTGTTAGATCTATCTTCGCTTTTATGCCTAGCTAGGGGCGTTAAACGATAGTGCTAGTTGGGAGGCAACCCAATTTTCTTTATGTTTTTTGTTTTTGCTTCTGTTTAGTAATAAATCTTGCATCTACCTTCTGTTTAGATGTGCTTTTATCTTTTAATTAGTGTTTTTGCCAAGTAGAACCTATAGGATAACCTATGATGTTAGTTGATTTGATTCTGCTGAAAAACAGAAACTTTGCGCGCACGAATACACATTTGTTAAATCACAGGAACGTGATTTCCTGTTGATTCTTTTTGATTTTTTTTCAATAAACAAATTTTCCAGGACTTACTATTTTTGTAGGATTTTTAGAGTTCCATAAGTTTGCGTTAATTACAGATTGTTACAGACTGTTCTGTTTTTGAGAGATTCTGTTTTTCGTGTGTTGTTTGCTATATTTTTATTTGCCACATGATATGTGTTTTTCTTGGAGCGTCGTGTATTATATTAGTCTTTGCTTTTTAGTTTACCACAATCATCCTTGCTGTACACACTTTTTGGGAGAAGCCTATTTGATTAGAATTTGCTAGAATACTCTATGTGCTTCACTTATATCTTTTGAGCTTGATAGTTTTTGCTCTAGTGCTTCACTTATATTTTTTAGAGCACGATGGTGATTTATTTTTGTAGAAATTACTAGTCTCTCATGCTTCACTTATTTTATTTTGAGAGTATTTTAGAACAGCATGGTATTTTCTATGGTTATAAAATTGGTCCTAGAATGGTAGGCATCCAAGTTGGGTATAATAAAAACTATCATAGGAAGTGAATTGGATGCTATGATCAATTTGATACTTGATAATTGTTTTGAGATATGGAGGTAGTGATATTAAAGTCATGATAGTTGGGTGATTATGAATTTAAAGAATGCTTGTGAAGTTGAAGTTAGCAAGTCCCGTATCATGCACGTATGGTTAAAGTTGTGTAACAAATTTGAAACATGAAGTGTACCTGGCTTGTGCATCCTTATGAGTGGCGGTCGGGGACGAGCGATGGTCTTTTCCTACCAATATATCCCCCTAGGAGCATGCGCGTAGTACTTGGTTTTTGATGACTTCTAAATTTTTGCAATAAGTATATGAGTTCTTTTGACTAATGTTGAGTCCATGGATTATACGCACTTTTACCTTTCCGCCTTTGCTAGCCTCTTCGGTACCGTGCATTGCCCTTTCTCACCTTGAGAGTTGGTGTAAACTTCGCCGGTGTATCCAAACCCCGTGATACGATACGCTCTATCACACATAAACCTCCCTATATCTTCCTCAAAACAGCCACCATACCTACCTATTATGGCATTTCCATAGCCATTCCGAGATATATTGCCATGCAACTTTCCACCGTTCCATTCATCATCATCATGACATACTTTACTTTTGTCATATTGCCATTGCATGATCATGTAGTTGGCATCGTATTTGTGGCAAAGCCACCATGCATTATTTTTCATACATGTCACTCTTGATTTATTGCACCATCCCGGTACACCGCCGGAGGCATTCATATAGAGTCATATCTTGTTCTTGTTTCGAGTTGTAATTCTTATGTTGTAATCAATAGAAGTGTGATGATCATCATTATTAGAGCATTGCCCAAAAAAAAGGAAAAAAAGAAGAAAGGCCAAAAAGAAAAAAAGAAAGGCCCAAAAAAAAAAGAAAAAAAGAAAAAAAAGGGCAATGTTACTATCTCTTTTTCCACACTTGGGCTTCAAAGTAGCACCTTGTTCTTCATGTAGTGAGTCTCATATATTGTGCTTCAAAGTAGCACCATGTTTTTCATATAGTGAGTCTCATAAGTTGTCTTTTTCATACTAGTGGGATTTTTTCATTATAGAACTTGGCTTGTATATTCCTACGATGGGCTTCCTCAAATGCCCTAGGTCTTCGTGAGCAAGCAAGTTGGATGCACACCCACTAGTTTTCTTTTGTTGAGCATTCATTTATAGCTCTAGTGCATCCGTTGCATGGCAATCCCTACTCCTCATGTTCACATCAATTGATGGGCATCTCCATAGCCCGTTGATTATCCTCGTCAACTTGAGACTTTCTCCTTTTTTGTCTTCTCCACACAATCCCCATCATCATATTCTATTCCACCCACAGTGCTATATTCATGCCTCACGCTCATGTATTGCGTGAAGGTTGAAAAAGTTTGAGATTATTTAAGTATGAAACAATTGCTTGGCTTGTCATCGGGGGTATAGAAGTTGGGAACATCTTTGTGTGACGAAAATGAAGCATAGCCTAACTATATGATTTTGTAGGGATGAACTTTCTTTTGCCATGTTATTTTGAGAAGACATGATTACTTTGATTAGTATGCTTGAAGTGTTACTATTTCTTTTATCAATATGAACTTTTATTTTGAATCATTTGGATCTGAACATTCATGCCACAATAAATAAAATTACATTATGAATTATGCTAGGTAGCATTCCACATCAAAAATTCTCTTTTTATCATTTACCTACTCGAGGACGAGCAGGAATTAAGCTTGGGGATGCTTGATACGTCTCCAACGTATCTATAATTTTTCATTGTTCCATGCTATTATATTACCCCTTTTGGATGTTTATGGGCTTTATTTTACACATTTATATCATTTTTGGGACTAACCTACTAACCGGAGGCTCTGCGCATATTGCTGTTTTTCTGCCTATTTCAGTATTTCAAAGAAAAGGAATATCAAACGGAGTCCAAACGGAATGAAACCTTTGGGAGCGTGATTTTTGGAACGAACGTGATCCAGAGGACTTGGAGTGCAAGCCAAGAAGCTGCTGAGGCTCCCAAGAGATAGGAGCCCCCCCTATAGGGCGCGCCCCCTGTCTCGTTGGCCCCTCAGGCGGCCACCGACGTACTTCTTCCTCCTATATATACCTACGTACCCCGAAAACATCCAGGAGGAGGACGAAACACAATTTCCACCACCGTAACCTTCTGTATCCGCGAGATCTCATCTTGGAACCTTCACCGGCACTCTGCCGGAGGGGGAATCGACCATGGAGGGCTTCTACATCAACATCCTGATGAGTTGCGAGTAGTTTACCATAGACCTACGGGTCCATAGTTATTAGCTAGATGGCTTCTTCTCTCTTTTTGGATCTCAATACAATGTTCTCCCCCTCTCTTGTGGAGATCTATTCGATGTAAACTCTTTTTGCAGTGTGTTTGTCGAGATCCGATGAATTGTGGGTTTATGATCAAGTTTATCTATGAACAATATTTGAATCTTCTTTGAATTCTTTTATGTATGATTGAGTTATCTTTGCAAGTCTCTTCAAATTATCAGTTTGGTTTGGCCTACTAGATTGATCTTTCTTGCCATAGGAGAAGTGCTTAGCTTTGGGTTCAATCTTGCGGTGTCCTTACCCTGTGACAGAAAGGGTTGCAAGGAACGTATTGTATTGTTGCCATCGAGGATAAAAAGATGGGGTTTATATCATATTTCTTGAGTTTATCCCTCTACATCATGTCATCTTGCTTAATGCGTTACTATGTTCTTATGAACTTAATACTCTAGATGCAGGCAGGAGTCGGTCGATGTGTGGAGTAATAGTAATAGATGAAGGCAGGAGTCGGTCTACTTGTTATGGACGTGATGCCTATATACATGATCATGCCTAGATAATCTCATAACTATGCGCTTTTCTATCAATTGCTCGACAGTAATGTGTTCACCCACCGTAATACTTATGCTATCTTGAGAGAAGCCACTAGTGAAACCTATGGCCCCCAGGTCTATCTCTTATCATATTTGCTTTCAATCTAGCTTTTATTTGCATCTTTACTTTTTGCATCTATATTATGAAATACCAAAAATATATTTATCTTATCATACTATCTTTATTAGGTCTCACTTTCGCAAGTGGCCGTGAAGGGATTGACAACCCCTTTATTGCGTTGGTTGCGAGTTCTTAGTTTGTCAGTGTAGGTGTGTGGGACTTTTGAGGAGCCTCCTACTGGATTGATACCTTGGTTGTCAAAAACTGAGGGAAATACTTACGCTACTATCGCTGCATCACCCTCTCCTCTTTGAGGAAAACCAACGCAAGCTCAAGACGTAGCAATCCTCAAGTAGTACAAGGTCATATCGATGATGATCATCATATGTAGTTCTAGATGATATAAACGATGATCATCATATGTAGTTCTAGATGATATCGACGACGACCATCATGTGTAGTTCTAGATGATATAGCCACAAACACATATGTAGTTCTAGATGATATCGAAGACAATCATCATCTTCAAGCCTGTGCGGTTGGTGTTCCTCATAGTAATTAGGATGGCCTGTCCAACACGAAGATTCTTGCCATCGAGGAATTTCTTCCACCCAACCGAGTTTAAGTGTGTGCGACCGTCCGTGTCCACGCAGTAAGTACAGGTTGTGACGGACCCCCTTGCAATAAGGCATAGTCCATCTGAGCCTTCTTCATCAGGCTTGATACCATAACTCACAGATAGGCTCCTTGCCAATTTCTGAATAAGAAAAATATATCAATTAATAAATAGCCTCGCACATACTCTTGCAAATAAGTATATATGGATTATCTACACTATTAATAGTTCCTTAGATTCTACACTAATAAGCATGTGATCGAACTCTACTAAAACGTATCATCGACTAGATTCCACACAACATACCATATGATTGGACTCTACACTAAGTATTTCATCGGATAATTTGCATTTGTAAGTATAACATACCATATCATGTCGATCAACCATGGTACTTGTCAGGCGGGTCACGAATGGCACCCTGACAAAGTCAGCACGTGGTGGAATTATGTCCCACAAGTTGGACACCTCCTCCTCGCTCAGCCTCATTCTTTGAGCTATGATGGATTCATGAAGTTGGTCCTCATCATCTTCATCGAGTGGATCCTCATTATCTTCATCATCTTGATCATCTTCGTCATCTTCATCATCTTCCACCAGGTTGATATAAATGACAACCAGCTTGGGTCTTTCTACTCTGAAGGACAAGCTGATCAACTCACCACCAGTAAGACGCATGCGGGCGAGGAAACGGGCCCATCCATCTCCTCCAATCCGCGACATATTGCATTCTTTCTCGAACTCCATAGTGTACGGTCCCCCAGGAGCCTCAAATGTCACAGTGTCTCCTGTCAGCTTGTTGAATTTCAACCTCACATTGCATGGAATGATCTATGTAAAATAAGCAAAATGACACAATGCGGTAATGCCAACACTAAAAATAAAATAGTTGTTACATTTCATATAATTTCTTACCGCCGCATGATGAAAACTCGACTGGAAGTAGATGCCAAACAGCTTGCCAGTTGCAAGGCTGCTGGCGCACCTTGACTTGCACAGTCGACATGGTGGTGGTGGTGGTGGCGCCATTTTCCTAAAGCAATATGAGCAAAGGATTAACGATCTTCACAGGAAAGAAAAACAATAGCATGTGCTATTTCTGGTACTTCTTCAGTTATATTTTCATAGTGGAACCCGATCCCAAAAAGTAAACAACAAGCTCTCAATTTGATGAAGAGATTCTTCTGCGAGAAGCAATTTGATGGACAATTATAATACTAAGATCTAGTAACATACAAGATGACAAGGTATCACCTACGAAAGCATTTCAGTGGCACCTATTGCCATAAAAACTATTTGGCCCCTACCAAAGGTATAATCCTAAGATCTATAATAAGTTATCTACCAAATCAAGGTACCACCTACCAAGACACATTTCATCTAATTTGGCCCCTATTGCCTAAGATAACTGATTAAAAAAACAAGTGGCAAATTTACTTGGGATTAACTTAGCACTTGCAAACTAAATACTTGTATCAAAACCATTATCTAGAAGATCATGGTACCACCTACCGAAGCATTTCAACTAAATTGGCACCTACATTTTGCAAAAAATAACTTATTACAGAAAAACAAAAGCATCTAGTTATCCATATGAAATTCGTAAGCCCTCGCTGCATCTAGGTAGGGCAGCCCTCGGGGGGTGCTGTCGAGGAGGGGAGAGGGCATGGTGACCTCGGTCAGCGGTGCTGACGAGGGGAAGGACGGTGAATTTCCTACGAGAGGGGGCACAGCGGCTGGTGAGGGGATCGAGGGTAGTCGGCCAAAGGCGCCCGACCAGAGCTCGCGGGCAGCGACAGAGTGGGCGGCGAGAGGGTGGAGGAGCAGCGGAGGGGCGGCAAGAGGGGGAGGAGCATTACTTGCGGCGACGGTGGCGGAGGAGAAACCCTAACCATAGCTGCCGGCGTCGGGCGGAGGGGGACGATTGAGAGATGAGTGTGCGGGGGGGGGGGAGCCATGTGTTTTGTTTTGCTTTAGCAGTAGCGCGGGTACGGGGAGCGCGCTACTGCTAAGACCTATACCAGCAGCGCTTTGTCAAGAAAAAACTTTACTGCTAAGTCTAAGCATGTAAAAACATCAAAAATATACATTGGTCATCATTGATCTTTTTGTGTAGAATCTAAATAGTCAACATGAATCCTTACTATACCTATATAGGTACAGGCGAGGATTCATATTGCAGCCACAAATCCTACACATATAGTTCAATGAAGAACAAGTGCTCGAGATAGTTTGAGAAGTAACATATTTAAGGTGGTAGACATCTTGTTTGCTCAGCAGTATGGGACTAAACTTAATTAGTCGCGAGGGATGATACTTAGCAGCAACGAGTTTTGGGGAAAACGCTGCTACTAAGTACTTTAGCAGTAGCGCATCCGGAAGAAGGGCGCTACTACTATATCTAGCTTGTTTCACCTAGAGCGCTAATGCTACTAGCTGTTAGTAGCGCAGTTTCCTGGAGCCCGCTACTGCTAATTAGCAGTAGCGTCTGTTTTTAAACCACGCTGCTACTAAGATTCTGTGTATAAGGTTTTCCCTAGTAGTGATACTCAGAGTGACAAATCCTAATCTCGATCTATGCCAACCCAACAAACACCTTTGGAGATACTTGTAGAGCATCTTTATAATTTCCCAGTTACGTTGTGACCTTTGATAGCACACAAGATATTCCTCGGTATCCGGGAGTTGCATAATCTCATAGTCGAAGGAATATGTATTTTACATGAAGAAAGCAATAGCAATAAAGCTGAATGATCAATATGCTAAGCTAACGGATGGGTCTTGTCCATCACATCATTCTCCTAATTATGTGACCCCGTTCATCAAATGACAACTCATGTCTATGATTAGGAAACTTAACCATCTTTGATTAACGAGCTAGTCTATTAGAGGCATACTAGGAACACTGCGTTTTGTCTATGTATCCACACATTTATCAAGTTTCCGGTTAATACAATTCTAGCATGAATGATAAACATTTATCATGATTAAAGGAAATAGAAAATAACAACTTTATTATTTCCTCTAGGGCATATTTCCTTCAGTCTCCCACTTGCACTAGAGTCAATAATCTAGATTACATTGTAATGATTCTAACACCCATGGAGTCTTGGTGCTAATCATGTTTGCTCGTGGAAGTGGCTTAGTCAACGGGTCTGCCGCATTCAGATCCGTACGTATTTTGCAAATATCTATGTATCCCTCCTTGACTTGATCACTGATGGAGTCGAAGCGTCTCTTGATGTGTTTGGTTCTTTTGTGAAATCTAGATTAGTTTGCCAAGGCAATTGCTATAGTAATTTCACAAAAGATTTTCATTGGACCCGATGCAATAGGTATTACACCAAGATCGAATATGAACTCCTTCATCCAGACTCCTTCATTTGCTGCTTCTGAAGCAGCTATGTACTCTGCATCACATGTAGATCCCGCCACGACGCTCTACTTGGAACTGCACCAACTGACAACTCCACCATTCAATAAAAATATGTATCCGGTTTGTGACTTAGAGTCATCCAGATCAGTGTCAAAGCTAGCATCGATGTAACCATTTACAATGAGCTCTTTGTCACCTCCATAAACGAGAAACATATCCTTAGTCCTTTTCAGGTATTTCAGAATGTTCTTGACCACTGTCCAGTGATCCAGTCATGGATTACTTTGGTACCTCCTTGCTAGACTTATAACAAGGCACTCATCAGGTTTGGTACACAACATAGTATACATGATAGAACCTATGGCTGAGGCATAGGGAATGACTTCCATTTTTTTCTGTCTTCTGTAGTGGTCGGCATTGAGTCTGACTCAACTTCACACCTTTTAACATAGGCAAGAACCCTTTCTTTGACTGATCCATTTTGAACTTCTTCAAAACTTTATCAAGGTATGTGCTTTGTGAAAGTCCTATTAAGCGTCTTGATCTATCTCTATATATCTTGATGCCCAATATATAAGCAGCTTCACCGAGGTCTCATTGAAAAACTCTTATTCAAGTATCCTTTTATGCAATCCAGAAATTCTATATAATTTCCAATCAATAATATGTCATCCACATATAATATTAGAAATGCTACGGAGCTTGCACTCACTTTCTTGTAAATACAGGCTTCTCCGAAAGTCTGTATAAAACCATATGCTTTGATCACCTCATCAAAGTGTATATTCCAACTCCGAGATGCTTGCACTAGTCCATAAATGGATTGTTGGAGCTTGCACACTTTGTTAGCACCTTTAGGATAGACAAAACCTTCTGGTTGCATCATATACAACTCTTCTTTAAGAAATCCATTAAGAAATGCAGTTTTGACGTCCATTTGCTAGATTTTATAATCATAAGATGCGGCAATTCCTAACATGATTCGGACAGACTTAAGTATCGCTACGGGTGAGAAAGTCTCTCATCATAGTCAACTCCTTGAACTTGTTGAAAACCTTTTGCGACGAGTCGAGCTTTGTAGACAGTAACATTACCATCAACGCCAATCTTCTTCTTGAAGATCCATTTATTCTCTATGGCTCGCCGATCATCAGGCAAGTCAACCAAAGAACACACTTTGTTCTCATACATGGATCAAATCTCAGACTTCATGGCGTCAAGCCAGTTATCGGAATCTGGGCTCATCATCGCTTCTTCATAGTTTGTAGGTTCATCATGGTCTAGTAACATTACTTCTAGAACAGGATTACCATACCACTCTGGTGCGGAACATGCTCTGCTTGACCTACGAGGTTCGGTAGTAACTAGATTTGAAGTTTCATGATCATTATCATTAGCTTCCTCTCTAGTTGGTGTAGGCATCATGGGAACGGGTTTTTGTGATGAGCTACTTTCCAATTGGAGAGAAGGTACAATTACCTCATCAAGTTCTACTTTCCTCCCACTCACTTCTTTCGAGAGAAACTCCTTCTCTAGAAAGTTTCCATTCTTGGCAACAAATATCTTGCCTTCAGATTTGTGGTAGAAGGTGTACCCAATTGTTTCCTTAGTGTATCCTATGAAGACGCACTTCTCCGATTTGGGTTCGAGCTTATCAGGCTGAAGCCTTTTGACATAAGTGTCGCAACCCCAAACTTTAAGAAATGACAGCTTAGGTTTCTTGCCAAACCACAGTTCATACGGTGTCGTCTCAACGGACTTAGACCGTGCCCTATTTAACGTGAATGCAGCTATCTCTAATCCATAACCCCAATACAATAGCGGTATATCGGTAAGAGACATCATAGATCGCACCATATCTAGTAAAGTAGGTTACGACTTGGGGTTCCAAGGGGGGGCTCCCCAAGTAGGCCAAATCCTACTTGGGGTTCCTCCCCAATTCGGCCCCCTTTCCTTTTTCACCGGAGGGGGAAGGAAAGAGGAGGGAGGAGGGAAGGAAGGTGAGGACGAATCCCTCCCCTTCCTTCTCTCTTTCCCTCTTTCCTTTCTCCTCTCGTGCGGCCCATATGGGGGGCGCAGTAGCCCCTGCTAGCTGCTCCATTTCCCCTCTTAGCCCATTACGCCCATATCTTTACCGGGGGGAGGGGGGTGCCCAGAACCCCTTCCGGTGACTCGATATATACCCGGTACCCTCCAGAACACTTCCGGTGTCTGAATACTATCGTACTATATATCAATCTTTATCTCTCGGCCATTTCGAGACTCCTCATTATGTCCGTAATCTCATCCGGGACTCCGATCAACATTCGGTCACCAAATCACATAACTCATATAATACAAAATCGTCATCGAATGTTAAGCGTGCGGACCCTACGGGTTCGAGAACTATGTAGACGTGACCGAGACACCTCTCTTGTCAATAACCAATAGTGGAACCTGGATGCTCATATTGGTTCCTAAATATTCTACGAAGATCTTTATCGGTCAAACCATAGAACTTACATTATTCCCTTTGTCATCGGTATGTTACTTGCCCGAAATTCGATCGTCAATATCTTCATACCTAGTTCAATCTCGTTACTGGTAAGTCTCTTTATTTGTTTCGTAATACATCATCTTGCAACTAACTCATTAGTCACATTGCTTGCAAGGTTTCTTATGATGTGCATTATCGAGAGGGCCCAGAGATACCTCTCCGATACTCGGAGTGACAAATCCTAATCTCGATCTATGCCGACTGTCGGTGTACAAAAGTAGGGGCTCTCCTTTTTACCCCTTTACTTGTGCACGGGCAGTCGAAGCCACGCGCCATGACCACACATAGCAGGGCAAAGGAGGGAAGCCAAAGAGAAGCCGAAGGCTCGAGACAAACAAGGCAACATCAAGGACCAAGGCCACAAAGTGCAGATGAGTGAAGCAGGTTTCCCCGGCAAGACCCTTGCCGGGGGCAGCCCCGGCAAGCCCCTTGCCGGGGAAGGTCGCCCACACCAGCAGAGTGGGCCACCCTCGAGCCATGGTCTCCAACACCAACAACCTCGTTGGAAGGCTCGGGAGGCACCTCCATGGTGGGATGCAGATCTTTGTGAAGAGATAAAATGCTCAAGATCAGTTGAGGATTGGAAGGCAACACTCCCTGCCAAGATCCTTACCAAAGAAACCCACAAGACCCCCGGCAAGATCCTTGCCGGGGACGCCAGCGCACCATGGCAAGACCCTTGCCGGGCCACCCGACAAAACCCTTGCCAGAGGGCGACAACAGGGCCACTGCCAGGCCCGCACCAACCAATTCCCCGCCACTGCCCGCATATAGCTGCCAGCCCAACCAGCTGGGCAGGCACCTGCATGGCAACATGCAGCTTCCAGGCCAACTCAGCACACACCTGCGTGGCGGCATGCAGATCTTCGTGGAGGCTCCACCACCACGCCACCTTAGCTGCTTGCTTGCCTACATGGCACCGCATGCATCGCTGACCAGGGCGCGTGTCGAAGCGAGGAGGAGCGGCGACGTACGGGCCGGGCCTTGCTCCCGTCCCCGATAAACTGAGGGACACCTAAGCCATGCATTAAATGCATCTTGTCCTGTAATACGGGAGATAAGCTCGCAACACTGTAGGCTCTTTCCACCTCCTGTGTGCCACTAAGGCAGCCCCTTTCGCCTATAAAAGGAGGACCATGGCATATAGAAGAAGGATTCGGCTCTTTTGAACCACGCATCATCCATAGCTAGTTCGAGAGCTCAAGAACACTCAATACATCCACCAAGCAGGACTAGGGTTTTACGCATCCTCGCGGCCTGAACCTGGGTAAACGATCCTCGTGTCAACTACTAATCCTGCTCTTCTCACAACCCCGCGTCCCGCAACCGTAGTAGGGATTCTTGTGATCCCATAGGTATTGTTTCCCACTGACATCTTTGGTGCGCCAGGTAGGGGGCGCAATTGTGAGAATCTGGTCTGGCAGTTGACCTAGCTGTTCTTCATCGCCATGGATCCTAAGAAGAAGACGACCACCGCGATCGGTTCGTCCGGGCCCGGATTGCCAGTACCGGTGCGGACCAGTAGCGGTCCAGTCGCAGAGAGAACCCATGGCGCGGCCCGCGAACATCCGAATCACCCTGGCAGTCCAGGCCTGGCGAGTGGTGTTGTTCGCGCGCCAGGCGATGAGCCACCAATCGCGGGCTCCAGAGACGGAGTCGGGCCCCAAGCAGGCGGGGCGGGGCCCTCCAGGGGCGCCGCCATCTCGCCAGACAGCGGCGTGGCGGCCTCCAAGACGCCAACACTGGTGCCCACGGCACACTCTTCTCAGGTTGTGCATGATGAGCAGCGCCGCCCTGCTGGTGACCCTGGGCGCCATCCTGGGAAGAGTCCCATGCGCTTTTCACATGATGAGGAAGGCCAACATGCGCGCCGAGGTGCTGACGGGGGGTGGCGAACGGCTGCGGGGCCGTGACGCGGCTCCGTCTAACGCGGTTAGAAGTCGAAGCGCATCGCGGTCCACCCAGCTTTCGCCGCCACCCACGCCAGCAGAAGCCCTAGCATGCGCACAACCGCTCCTCGATTTTCCTCCCGCTGCGGAGAAGCTCGACGAATGGAGGGCCACCGTCTGGAGCCTCGTCGGCATCGCCAACAATGATGAGTTGCAGCTGGCGGGACCCGTAGGCCGTCGCTCCGTCGGGCCATAGCATGCCAGCGGAGGCCGGGCCGGAGGCGATGCGGCCACAGTGCACTCCCCTTCTCCATCCCGACCATCGTGGGTGTCGGTCCATCGCGACGACGCTCGTGATGATATCTCCATAGCATTGTCCGACCCGCGAACCCATCGCGACCAACGCCAGGTTCTTTGGGAGCGAGTTCATGAAGACGCTCGAACCATCATCGAGCACCGGCATGATGCACGCCACTAGTCGGACAGGCGGGCAGGGCCCACTACGGACCACCCATCACCGAGAGGCTACGGTGGCCTACCTTATGAGGTAGGTTGTCTGGCCTTCACCTGTGAGCTGCGACAGTTCTAGTGGCCCTCCCACCGCACGTTCAAGCCCGACATTGGCGAAAAGTACAACGGCAAGATTCACCCGTCGGAGTTCCTTAGCATCTACACCATCGTGATGCAAGCTGCTGCGGCCCGCGACGACAAGGTTCTTGCCAATTACTTTCCGTTGGCACTCAAGCCCAATGTTATGTCATGGTTGATGCACTTGCCAGTAGACTCCATTTCTTATGGGGCGGATCTGTGTCATGAGTTTGTTGGCGCCTTTATCGGAGGCCACCAAGCTCATGGCCAGGCGAGTGATCTGCACATCATCCCCCAGAAGGAAGGAGAAAACTTGCGCAAGTACATCCAAAGGTTCAGCCGAGTGTAGTACACCATCCCCGACGTTCATCCTGCCGCCGTGATCAGTTGCAGCCAATCAGAATGTGTGCAATTGTGAGATGCGTGAAGAGCTGGCGATGAACAAGGTCAGAGATGTGGCTGAACTTTATGTTCTGGCCGATTGGTGCGCTCGCGCTAAAGAGGGAAGGAAGTACCCTGGTGAAGACGCCTGTGCGGAAACCGAGTCCACTGATGATACCGCCACCCCAGCGAAGAAGGGCCGGTGCTGTAACAGAAAGCACAGGGGCAAGACTGTGCTTGCCGTCGAGGGGTCCGACGATACCGGAGCCACCAAGAAACCCAAGGAAAGTGACTCCGGCAAGGAGGTTGCCGGGTGTGCCGCTTGCTGGGCCTTGGCCGCTACCAATAAGCCAGGGGGCTCCGACAAGCAGTATTGCAAGATCCACCGCACCAAAGGCCACGACCTCCAGAACTGCCGGCAAGTAGAGCTGCTCGCTGAGAAGCAGAAAGCCGAGTACGAACGGCGGGAAAAGGAGAAAGGCCAGGAGGGTGCCGAAGGATCCGACAAGAAACATGGCGGCCAAGGGGGCCACCACGGCAAGGACAATCAGCAAGAGAGGCCCGCCCGGGGCTGCGACAAGAATCAGGAAGACGATGATCATGACGAGGACGATGAGTCCGGCGACCATGAGTTTCAGAAAGCCACAGAAGCCGTGTGCATCGATGGTGGCGACTCGCTGCATACATCCCACCGCCAGCTCAAGCAATGGGCGCGTGAGATCACAGCAATGGAGCCATCGGTCGACACACGGAAGCTGCTGAGGTGGTCCAGCATGCCTATCATCTTCGACGCCGAGGACCACCCTGACCGCACTACTGCGATCGGGTGCTTGCCGTTGTTGGTCTCACCAACAATCCGCAACCTCAAGGTGACGAAGATGCTAGTTGACGGTGGGACCGGTTTGAACTTGATCCCACCTGTTGTGATCAAGAGGCTGCAAATCCCTGATGGAGACCTCGAGGAGATGGGAACGTTCCAAGGGGTCAACCCGGGGAGGAGCCAGCCGAAGGGAAAGGTCACGCTGCCCGTGACGTTCGGAGGCGAGCTGAACCACAGGACGGAGAGGATTATCTTTGATGTAGCCGAGATCCCCTTGCCCTACAACGGTATCCTCGGCCGCCTGGCACTAGCCAAGTTCATGGCATCTTCACATTATGCCTACAACATGCTGAAGATGCCCGGGCCGATGAACATCATCATCGTCCCCTCCGACAAGAAAGATGTGTTGATTTGCGCCAACCAACTCTACCGGGAAGCAGTTGCAGCAGCTGCCGCCAAGGCACCTGCTCCTGCCGACGGAGCCCCGGGAGGGAAGAAGACCGCCGAGACCCCTCGCACCTACTCTGGCAAGCACACCTCTTCAGGGTGTTGTGCTCCCATTGAGGACGTGCCAGAGAGCTCCGCCGACAAGAGCAAGTCCAGAGCTGCACCACCAGAGACAAAGAAGGTGCCCATCAAGGAGGACATCACGGGGGGAGCTTTTACCATAAGCTCCACCCTCGACATCAAATAGGAAAGCGAGCTCCTCACTTTCCCGCGTGCAAATGTTGATGCGTTCCCAGGGAAGTGATTGAGCACCATCTTGCTGTCTGTCCTCATGCGCGGCCCATCAAGTAGAAGGTCAGGAAGCAAGCTCTGGAAAGGCAGGAGTTCATCACAGAGCAGGCTTGGTAAGAGGAGTACTCCATCCGACATGGTTGGCCAATCCGGTGGTGGTGCGCAAGGTAAACGAGAAGTGGAAACTGTGTATTGATTACACAGACATCAATAAGGCTTGTCCGGAGGATCCCTTCCCGTTACCGCACATTGACCAGATTGTTGACTCCACGACTGGGTGTGAACTTTTATCATTCCTCGACGCCTACTCGGGATACCACCAGATCTTCATGACGAAAGATGAAGAGGAGAAGACAACATTCATCACCCCATGTGGTAGGTATTGCTTTTTACGGATGCCTTTCGGGTTGAAGAGTGCTGGCTCAACCTTTGCGGGAGCGGTCCAAATTGGTTTTGAGCCCCAACTACATAGAAATATGGAAGCTTATATGGATGACATAGTGGTCAAAACCAAGGACAAAGCAACAGTTGTGCAAGATCTGGAGGAAACATTTGCAAACCTGCGCAAGATCAACCTCAAACTGAACCCTGAGAAGTGTGTCTTCGGCGTCCCGTTTGGCAAGCTTCTCGGATTATTTGTGTCCCAGCGCGGGATTGAAGCGAATCCAGATACGATCGAGGCCATTGAGCAGATTGAGGCACCCAAATGGATCAAGGACATGCGTCGGCTCACTGGCTGCGTTGCCGCCATGAGCCGATTCATCTCCAAGTCCGCGGAGCGTGCCCTTCCTTTTTTCAAGAGCTTGAAGAAAACGGGGCCAGTAGAGTGGACCCCGGAGGCCGAGGCAGCGCTCCAAGATTTGAAGAAGTACCCCTCCTCTACCCCGGTGCTGGTCGCGCCCAAACCACAAGAACCGTTGCTGCTGTATCTAGTGGCAACAAATCAGGTGGTTAGTGCCGCACTAGTGGTGCAGAGAGAGGTCGATGAGGAGGCAGCGGCAGCGGCAGAGTCAAAGGATGGCGAGCCAGAACCCTCCCCGGCAGGGCTCGGTCCCGGCAAGACTGAGTCCCCGGCGGAGGCTGACGCTAGTGCGACAGGGCCCACGCGACCGGGTGAAGAGGCGCAGGAGAAGAAAATGGTACAACACCTAGTTTACTTCATCAGCTCCCTCTTGCAGGGGGCTAGGTCGAGGTATTCAGGTGTGCAAAAGCTTCTCTTCGGCCTTCTTATGGCCTCGAGGAAGCTACGCCATTACTTCCAAGCACACGAGATCACGGTGGTCACCCGCCTCCCATTGTAGCGGATACTGCATAACCCAGATGCAACGGGGAGGATCGTGGAATGGGCCCTGGAGTTGTCAAGTTTCGGTTTAAAGTTCAAAAGTATCTCGACGATTCAGAGCAGAGTCTTGGCGGAGTTTGTTGTAGAATGGACCTTGACGCCCGACGAAGAGGTGCAGGAAACCACTCTCCCCGGCAAGGAAACGAGCCGCAACTGGATCATGTACTTTGATGGGGCCTTTTCGCTACAAGGCGCCAGTGCTGGTGTGCTGCTTGTCGCACCCACCGGAGAGCACCTCAAGGAAGTCATCCAGATGCTCTTCCCCTGGGAGATGTCAACTAACAACACCACCAAGTACGAGGGTTTGCATGCCGCTCTCAGGATCGCGGCGGACCTCGGAGTCAAAAATCTCATCGTCAGGGGCAACTCACAGCTCGTCGTCAAGCAAATCAACAAAGATTATCAATGCCATTGATAGAAGCTTACGTAGATGAGGTGAGGAAACTGGAAGAGCGCTTTGACAGTATACAAGCGGAGCATGTCCCTCATACGGAGAACAACATCGCCGACTACCTGTCAAAGCGCGCTGCCCTCAAGCTACCTGTGGAACCAGGTACTTTTGTGCTTCAGTTAACTCAAACATCCGTTGAGCCGTCAACCGGGC
Organism: Triticum aestivum; assembly: GCF_018294505.1. Lineage (NCBI taxonomy): Eukaryota > Viridiplantae > Streptophyta > Magnoliopsida > Poales > Poaceae > Triticum > Triticum aestivum. The sequence goes on from NC_057804.1 coordinate 553,995,128, forward strand.
AGAGCAAGCGGAGGAAGCTAGGCTCCGGCAAGTACTTCCCCACCAAGCTCCCCGGAGCCGTTGGCGAAGATGTTGCCGTGGATGCCGATCCTGCCGCGGGGCAACTGACTCCGGCAGGGCCTCAGGTCATGGCCGTAGAGACGACCGCTCCCGTGGCAGAAGAGATGCCTTTGGTCCTTGTCGTCGAGCCACAGGCTCCGGCATGGGCGCAGCACACTGTCCGATTCCTCCAAAAAGGAGAGCTTCCTGAGGAGCAGGAAGAGGCAGAAAGAGTAGCCTGCCGATCTGCTCTATACCAATTCGTTGATAACCTATTGTACAGAAAAAGACCGAATGGGGTGAAATTGAAGTGCATCTCCCGGGAGGAAGGACTAAAGCTGTTGGCAAAGATACATGGAGGCATATGTGGCTCCCACATAGGGTCGAGGGCCCTTGCCGGCAAGGCTTTCCGGCAAGGCTTTCTGGCAAGGTATCTTCTGGCCCACCACACTCCAGGATGAGACGGCACTAGTAACCAAGTGTGAAGCGTGCCAGTTCCATTTGAAGAAGCTCCATCAACCAGCTCAAGCCCTTCAAACTATCCCTCTCTCCTGGCCCTTCTCGGCCTGGGGGCTCGACATATTGGGCCCCTTCTGTCACATCCCTAGTTCTGGCCTGACCTATGCTTGCTTCCATCTGTGCATCATGTTTAAATTTAGAAGCCTCAAAACCCTAAATAAAAGAAGGAAAAAAAAACCCTAAAAATCTCATTCATTGTTCCAAAATGCTCTTCTTAAATGTTTGATAATTTTTGGCAAGGGTTCTGGTCCCAACCAAAATATTGAACATTTTTAAGGATTATTTTTGGGATTTTGAATTTAATTCATTAGCTATTTGAATTTGAATTATATTCATATAATTAGAATATAATTTCAAATATCCCTGAAATATTTTATGAGCTTTTGGAAAAGTCCATCTAGCAAAATAAAAATATTCAGAGGAGCTTTTGGCATTGTTTGAATTATTTTTAAATTCAAAACAGTGGCAAAATGAAATTAAATAAAACAAAACAGAAGAAAAACAATAAAAGAACAGAAACCTACCTGGACTCACCTGGCGCTCACCGATGCCACCTGGACGGCCCAACATATCCGGCCCAGCCCATCTCCACTCCTCCCCTGTCGTCTTCCCCGCGCCAGTAGGCAGCGCGCGTGGCCGACGGGCGCCAACGCTGCCTCGGCCACCTCCTGCTTCCCCTGGCCACCTCCTGCTTGCCGCCGAGCCCCTGGACGCGTGGATGAATGCCCCGGTGTCGTTCCGATCCGCCCGACCTCTCTCACTCTTCCCCTGCTCCCTCTCTCGCCGTTTCCCACCTCACCGAACACGCTCGCCGCCGCCGACGAGCACCACCGTGGCCACCGCCTCTCCCTCGTCCCCTCGAGCAGTCCAGAAGCTCCGCCTCATCTCCCTATCCCTCTCCGCCGAGCCACGCGGCACCGGAAGCCCCCGAACGACCTCGCCGAGCTCGTCTTCAACCTCCCGATGCCGAGATCGCCATCGCCGTTCCGTCGCCGTCTTCGCTTGCCCGAGCTCTCCGTCTACCTCGTCTGACTCGCTATGAGATCCTACGTCGAACCCCCCTTTTCTCTGCGTTGATTGCTCGCCGTAGGCATCGCCCCTGGATGCCCGTAGCACGCCGCCGCCCGAGCTCGTCGTCGATGTAGCTTCGGTGACCATTTGGTCACCCCGGCGAGCCTAACGCGTTCGCAGCGTTCCGTAGAGCATTCCTAGCGCAAGCCCCCTCCCGTTTGCATACCGCAGCAGCTAACCCGTGGCCACCCGAACTCCGGCCGCCGCCTTGGAGCTCGCCGTCGTCGGCTCCGGCCACCATAGGTCCGGCCACCACCACCGTTCGACGCGCGCCACTGCGTGCGTTTGAATGCAACCAACCACGGCCGAAACGATGCCATGTGGCTCGTTTCCGAGCCCTCCGCCGCGTCTGGACTCGCCGGCGGCTAAACACCAGCGACCGCTAACCCGATGACCGGCGTGGGTTGACCCCACTGCCCGGTTTGACCCCCCCCTCTCTCTCACTGACATGCGGGCCCCGCCCGGCTAATTAAGTTAGGTTAGTATTAACTAAGCTAGGTTAGTTTAGTTAGACACTGACACTCGGGACCCACAGGTCAGGGTTTGACCGGACTGTGCCACGTTGACCTGCTGACGTCATCATGACGTCAGGATGACGCAGTAATGTTTTCTGGATTTATTTTTATTCAGAAAATTCCAGAAAATTGTATAAACTTCTCAAATTCATAGAAATTCAACCGTAACTCCAAATTAAATAAATTATATATGAAAAATTATCAGAAAAATTCAAGGAATCCATCTGTACCATTTTCATGCATGTTTGAACAATGTTTGTCCTCTGTTTTGGACAAAACAAATAAAGGGCATTTAAATAATCATATATGGAGTTGGAATTTGAATCATGTATTCAAACCAACTTCATTTAAATCATAGCCAAGTGCATTAGCCAAAACACATTCATATTGCCATGTCATAGCATGCATCATATTGTCGCATTGCATTGATTGTGTTTTTCCTCAGTTGCCGGTGATTGTCCCCTCTCGATAGATGTGTACCGACGATGTGATCGATGACACCGATGAAGAGCTATATTATCTTCAGAAGTGCCAGGCAAGCAAAACCTCCTTGTTCATTCCGATAAAATCCCACTCTCTCGCTCCTGCTCTCTTTTACTGCATTAGGACAACACCGATTCAACTGTTACATGCTGCGGTAGTTGAACCCCTTTATCCTCTGCATGACCTGTCATTGCCACAGTAAATAGATGAAACCCACTAGCATGAGTAGGAGTTGTTTGAGCCCTGATGTGCCTACTCATTCATGCTTGTTTGTCATGCCTTCTACTGCTTAGAGTTGAGTCAGGTCTGATTCATCGGGGATGAATCAGAGGTGTGTGAACATGTCCTACTGTTGAGTGCTAAGTGTGTGAACACGATTTGGTAAAGGTAGCGGTGAGAGGCCATGTAGGAGTACATGGTGGGTTGTCTCATTGCAGCCGTCCTCAGGAACTGAGTTCCGTGTTTGTGATCCATGACCAGCTACTACCACACATTGGAATGCTTAAGTGCCCCTCTCGACTTATTAATCAACTTGATCTCTGTCCAGGAGTTGCAACTAGTTTCTGGTGTTTGTAGGTAGTGTTAGTAGTCTACCAAGTGGCACCCGGTACAGGTGGGCTTGGGACAGACTAGGCACAGTGGCACGGTGTACCAAGTGGCACCCGGATGGTGGGCTTGGGAACCCTGCTCACATCGTTTGGGGCCGTGAGCGACACCTCGGCCGGATCTCCTTGCGGATGGAACCCGAATAGGCGATAAACCTGGACTAGAGACTTGTTTGGTTTGTCAGGTCGTGGCCGACTCCCTCGCCCGGCTTCCGCTTGAAGGTTGCCGAGGTACATGACGTGTACAGGGCGATAAGTGGCGAAAGTGTGTGTGAAGAAGTACACCCCTGCAGGGTTATCACTATCTATTCGAATAGCCGGATTCCTCGGATATGGAAACTTGGACCCCTTGCATAGTTCATAGACAAGTGAAAGTGGATACTCTAAAATACGCAAGATAAGCGTGAGTGCTATGGATGGCGTTCTCGTAGGGAGACGAGAGCGGATCCATAGTGGTGTATTGATATGGTGAATATGTGGACTCGTGTGCGCCACCTCAAAGAGTTACTTGCAGTCGTAGTTCAGGATAGCCACCGAGTCAAAGCTGGCTTTCTGCAGTTAAACTCCACCACCCCCTTTGTTGATAATGATGCATATATAGATAGATCTGATGTAAGTCTTGCTGGGTACATTTGTACTCACGTTTGCCTATTTTATGTTTTTGCAGAGAGACTTCAGTCTCGCTAGTAGTACCGCGTGGACTTCGACGTTTAGCTTGTTACCTCAGCTACGATCTTGTGCCCTCGGCAGGATCTGGTAGATAGTCAGGCTTCTCAGCCTTTTTCATTTGTAGATGTCTGTACTCAGACATCATAGCTTCCGCATGTGTTTTGACTTGTATGCTCTGAATGTTGGGTCATGAGACCCATGACTGTAATATCTCGCTCCTCGGAGCCTATTGAATAATAATACTTGAGTTGTAGAGTCATTTTGTGATGCCATGTTATATTTGCACATATCGAGCATATTGTGTGTATGTTATTGAAATGCTTGGTATGTGTGGGATCTGACTATCTAGTTGTTTATCCTTAGTAGCCTCTCTTACCGGGAAATGTCTCCTAGTGTTTCCACTGAGCCATGGTAGCTTGCTACTACTCCGGAACACTTAGGCTGGCCGACATGTGTCCTTCTTCGTTCCTGTGTCTGTCCCTTCGGCGAAATGTCACGCGATGAATACCGGAGTCCTGTTAGCCCGCTATAGCCTGGTTCACCGGAGTCCTGCTAGCCCAGTGCTACAGCCTGGATTCACTCGCTGATGACCGACACGTTCGATGCTGGGTCATGGATGCCTGTCCCTGTAAGTTTGTGCCACTTTGGGTTTACGACTAGACATGTCAGCCCGGGCTCCTTATCATATGGATGCTAGCGACACTATCATATACGTGTGCCAAAAGACGCAAACGGTCCCGTGCAAAGGTAAGGCGACACCCGTGGGAATACCGTGCGTGAGGCCGCAAAGTGATATGAGGTGTTACATGCTAGATCGATGTGGCATTGAGTCGGGGTCCTGACAGCGTTGGTATCAGAGCTTGACTGCCTGTAGGATTACCAAGCCAAACTGGTCGAAGTTGAGTCTAGAAATTCTTTAGTTATATAAGGGAATTGATTGTGGGATGGGAACGTAAGGCTCTTTTTACTCCTTATATCTCATGCCTTCTGATCTGAGTCATCTTATCTTTCCTGCGGGGTTAAGAACTAGGCTTCTCATCTTTCTATCAGGATCACGTGTTACTAATCCGTAGACTTATAAGATCGGTGATTGAAGCCTCAGTTCAGCTTCTACTACCTCTGTATGTTAACTATTGATCTCGAAACCTTGATATTGTGCTTCTGAGTGGCTATGCCACCATTTTTGTAGCATGTCTCCAATCTTTTTGAGCATTTGCAGCCGTTATGCTGTCTGAGTCATCCCAGGTTTCTAAATAATCTGATGCATTTGCAAAATCCTTTCCCTCTGGTTTCGATGTTCCTTTATGCCAGCTCAATCACACTAATTGTTGAGTTGAGGTATTCTATTGCCTTGACACTTATGTTGGAGATATTATTATGACCCTAGGTGTCTCAGGGGATCATCTAGTAGTCTAGCCATGTTTTGTGATCCCAGTGTGATGATTCTGGCCATCATTCCCAAAAGCATCCCGTGATGCCACTTAGTAGTAGGCATTCTACTCCTGTGTTCTGAACCCGAGATTCACTCTACTTACCTCATGTTGATAGTAATTACTAGCTCCCTTAGGTTATTAGTAACCTTTGCGATAGTCCTTGAAGTCCGTGGTATCTTCTTCTTCCAAATACCATGAACTAGTTATGGCAGAAGTTCCTCGTTGAACTGAACGATCACAACTAGAGTGCTCTTGATGAGTTCTCCATTATATATTGTGGCTCTGCAAGTTCTACCTTTCTGCGTGGGTTATCCGGAAGAAATATGTCGAACTTTGTTCGACATGCTAAACCATGCATCCACAACTCAGAAAATTGTATGTTCCTTTGAGTTGTCCCTCTTTAGTTGTCTTCTGACCCTTGTTTATCAATTGATAGTCAAGAGTATGCGTGCATTCGTTTATCGATGCCTATTACTCTTGTGGTCCGTCAAGCCATTCTGTCCTGAATGACTAGGAGAAACAAACTCCAGTACCTCATCCATATCTAGGATTGGGTCAAAGCAGTTGTATTCCGCAGACCAAATGCCAATCCAGCTTTTGGTTTGGTTCTACCTTGGTGTATTACCTTCTTTATGTCAGGATTTTCATGAGAATTGCACCACCTCTTGTGAATTCTTGACATAGTGATACTTCTCGCCATCCTTTTTCATTCCTCGGTTCCGTGTTGTTGCAGCCGGAGTGCCGACAAGTGAATCATGATGTGTGAACTCAATACTCCCAGCAACCTCGTTGCTTGGTAGTTAAAGGATAATAATTTGATTCTTAGCGTGTTGGTTTTTGAATCATCCTTCTAAGACTGATCGTGCTACCTAGTCCTTATTTCGGTGCACCCTTCGATTGATGAGTTAGGATCTTGTCAAGTCCTCACTCATTTGATCATATCGTCTTGCCCTCAAAAGCGAGATTGTTCTCGAGCTTAGTAACATACCGGTGGTTCGTGATTTTCCGAATATCTTCTCGGAAGTATTACCAGGTTGTCCCCTGACTGTTATGTTGAGCTCGTGATCAAGTTGGTTTCTTGTGAATCACCTTCTCTCCAAGAATCGGTGTTAGATATCCCTGAGCTAGTTGGTTAAGCTAGACAACAACTTGGAGAGTTGGAAGATAAAAGCTTGCCTGACTTAGTTCGTTCCAAAGGGATATTCTTGTGTAGTGTGTGTTGAAGAAAGATGATATCTTCATCGATTGGTCCCTGTGATCAGTTGCTGGACCTATTGTCTTATCAATCCTTTGATTTGAGTGTGGGCTATCGTCAAATCAAATCAGTACCAACGATGCTCGTAATGTTGTCTTACTCGTGGTTGATCCCTCGAGCATACACCATTACATCTTTAGTCTGACCAATGCTATCACCGTGTTCACATGATGATGGAAGTCCAGTGATATGGAAATTCCGATGAGTTGCTGTTGAGCCCATCAGTAGCATTTTGTCTCCCCCCATGAATCATGTTGAACATCAACCTAGTGTTGGAAATTTTGTAAGCAATGCCTTCGTGTTCCGTTCATGAAGCATATGTTTGGATGAAAGAAGTGACTTCCTTTGATTCATGTGCATTTGATGTAAGTTGCCGTCGTGAATTCGAGAAAGTTTGTTTTTGCTCCTCTGGAACCATCCCAAGTCAGCCATGCATGTGCGAAGTATTCTATGGTCTGATAGACTGATCATCTTCATTCCATATGTATCCCTAGCACAGCAAGCCACTGACTGATTTGTTCAAGGAGAAGGAGTATCTTCATAAGAGCTAATCCGGACTTATGAAAGAACTTCGATATCCTCGATGATGGGTCCCAACCTGAACTCGGTAGTGTTTTATTGTAAGACTACCATGTGATCATGTTTGCCTGGAACAGCTTGTTCACACGTGCGTAGCAGAACCAACTCATGCTTTGGAGTTTGCTATCGTAGTTCATTTCCCGAGAATCTCGCAACGTTATCTCGTCGAATTGTGTTGCAAACTTTCATTTTTCTTCCTAGACTCGATGAGTCTGGAATATCTTGACACCAACCAGATCTGAATCTCAGGCAGACTTGATGGTTGGAATGTTTCCCAAGAACTACAATATTGGTCCCTCTATAACCGGTAAAGTGGATGTCGTGGCCAGCACCACCCAGCCGAAAGACCTATTATTGTAGTATCTTATTGAAGAAGTTGGCCACCTCCCCATAAGGATTTCGTAGGATTTACCTCCGTAGTTATTCCTTATGGATTCTTGTGCTCCCGAAGTCCGACCTTTTTACTTGATGTTCTAGATATCAAACCATATCTATGAATGGGTTACACTAGCACATCAAGGAGAACATTAGAAGCGGAGTGCTAAATGTCTCTCAGTCGATCATCCAGATTTTGCTTCCTTGGCCTCGCTAAGGTGAAATCTGAGAAAGTGTTATCTTCCTTTGCATCTGCATCATCCATCATTAGCCATCATGGTAGTATGTTGTGTTGTCAGCACCCTTGACACGGATGTTGATAAAACCTTGATGATTATGGAAATGCTCAAGTTATTGAGAGCACGCACAAGCGCTACGTGTTATCATCGGCACTAACTGGGATTCCTCTCAGTTTCCTCGGCAATGCTATGACCTTTTCAAACAGTGAATTCACTCTCTATTGTTGGGTTCTTCCCTAGTTACCAGAATCATTCCCAGCGTTGCATTTTGTTCCCAGCTTGCACCGCCAATGTGCCATTCTACCATGGGTCTCTTCCATTTCCGGTGATAAGCAAATTCATCCATTACGTTGTCTTCAACAAGGTAATCCACATCATCCAAGTCCGAGTATGCCATTCTACCGACTCCCGCCAATCGATTGCTGTGATTTGCCTTAGGCTGGTATAAAGAGTTTCAATGATCTCTGAATCAAAGGTAATTCTTTTTGCCACTTAAGGGGATATATCTATGAGTCACGGTTCCTAAGGTGTCTCGTTGTCGTATCATGGCAACTCAACTCCTCGCTACGTTGACAACCATTCACCACCCTTTTAAGCGTGGAATTGTTGTCTACCTAGTGAACCGTTGTCATCTGCTTCACTCCATTCCTATGGATGTGTGCTTCGTCTCTCAGCTCGAGAGATGTTGCTATGTCTCATTCCGTGGATTAATCCTGAGTTGTTCGACCTTCGGGAAGAACAATTCTTTTAGGGTCTTTCCTTTCCTCTCGTTGTCATGATAGTTGGAGTTCTCAAGGCAAGACTTCGAGACAAAGATGGTGATCGAATCAACATTCATTTGAAGTGCAACCTGGATCGTGAAGATTATACTAGTTTGCGTTTCCCCTTCATCTTACCCTACGCTTGAATCTCGAGACGAGATTCTTGTTTAGTGGGGGTGAGTTGTCACATCCCTAGTTCTGGCCTGACCTATGCTTGCTTCCATCTGTGCATCATGTTTAAATTTTTGAAACTTGAACTGAGGAATTAGAAGCCTCAAAACCCTAAATAAAAGAAGGAAAAAAAACCCTAAAAATCTCATTCATTGTTCCAAAATGCTCTTCTTAAATGTTTGATAATTTTTGGCAAGGGTTCTGGTCCCAAACAAAATATTGAACATTTTTAAGGATTATTTTTGGGATTTTGAATTTAATTCATTAGCTATTTGAATTTGAATTATATTCATATAATTAGAATATAATTTCAAATATCCCTGAAATATTTTATGAGCTTTTGGAAAAGTCCATCTAGCAAAATAAAAATATTCAGGGGAGCTTTTGGCATTGTTTGAATTATTTTTAAATTCAAAACAGTGGCAAAACGTAATTAAATAAAACAAAACAGAAGAAAAACAATAAAAGAACAAAAACCTACCTGGACTCACTTGGCGCTCACCGAAGCCACCTGGACGGGCCAACACTTCCGGCCCAGCCCATCTCCACTCCTCCCCTGTCGTCTTCCCCGCGCCAGTAGGCAGCGCGCGTGGCCGACGGGCGCCGACGCTGCCTCGGCCACCTCCTGCTTCCCCTGGCCACCTCCTGCTTGCCGCCGAGCCCCTGGACGCATGGATGAATGCCCCGGTGTCGTCCCGATCCGCCCGACCTCTGTCACTCTTTCCCTGCTCCCTCTCTCGTCGTTTCCCACCTCACCGAACACGCTCGCCGCCGCCGATGAGCACCACCGCGGCCACCGCCTCTCCCTCGTCCCCTCGAGCAGTCCAGAAGCTCCGCCTCGTCGCCCTATCCCTCTCCGCCAAGCCACGCGGCACCGGAAGCCCCCGAACGACCTCGCCGAGCTCGTCTTCAACCTCCCGATGCCGAGATCGCCATCGCCGTTCCGTCGCCGTCTCCGCTTGCCCGAGCTCTCCGTCTACCTCGTCCGACTCGCTGTGAGATCCTGCGTCGAACCCCCCTTTTCTCCGCGTCGATTGCTCACCGTAGGCATCGCCCCTGGATGCCTGTAGCACGCCGCCGCCCCAGCTCGTCGTCGACGTAGCTCCGGTGACCATTTGGTCACCCCGGCGAGCCTAACGCGTTCGCAGCGTTCCGTAGAGCATTCCTAGCGCAAGCCCCCTCCCGTTTGCATACCGCAGCAGCTAACCCGTGGCCACCCGAACTCCAGCCGCCGCCTTGGAGCTCGTCGTCGTCGGCTCCGGCCACCATAGGTCCGGCCACCACCACCGTTCGACGCGCGCCACTGCGTGCGTTTGAATGCAACCAACCACGGCCGAAACGATGCCATGTGGCTCGTTTCTGAGCCCTCCGCCGCGTCTGGACTCGCCGGCGGCTAAACACCGGCGACCGCTGACCCGATGACCGGCGTGGGTTGACCCCACTGCCCGGTTTGACCCCCCCCTCTCTCTCACTGACATGCGGGCCCCGCCCGGCTAATTAAGTTAGGTTAGTATTAACTAAGCTAGATTAGTTTAGTTAGACACTGACACTCGGGACCCACAGGTCAGGGTTTGACTGGACTGTGCCACGTTGACCTGCTGACGTCATCATGACATCAGGATGACGCAGTAATGTTTTCTGGATTTATTTTTATTCAGAAAAATCCAGAAAATTGTATAAACTTCTAAAATTCATAGAAATTCAACCGTAACTCCAAATTAAATAAATTATATATGAAAAATTATCAGAAAAATTCAAGGAATCCATCTGTACCATTTTCATGCATGTTTGAACAATGTTTGTCCTCTGTTTAGGACAAAACAAATAAAGGGCATTTAAATAATCATATATGGAGTTGGAATTTGAATCATGTATTCAAACCAACTTCATTTAAATCATAGCCAAGTGCATTAGCCAAAACACATTCATATTGCCATGTCATAGCATGCATCATATTGTCGCATTGCATTGATTGTGTTTTTCCTCAGTTGCCGGTGATTGTCCCCTCTCGATAGACGTGTACCGACGATGTGATCGATGACACCGATGAAGAGCTATATTATCTTCAGAAGTGCCAGGCAAGCAAAACCTCCTTGTTCATTCCGATAAAATCCCACTCTCTCGCTCCTGCTCTCTTTTACTGCATTAGGACAACACCGATTCAACTGTTACATGCTGCGGTAGTTGAACCCCTTTATCCTCTGCATGACCTGTCATTGCCACAGTAAATAGATGAAACCCACTAGCATGAGTAGGAGTTGTTTGAGCCCTGATGTGCCTACTCATTCATGCTTGTTTGTCATGCCTTCTACTGCTTAGAGTTGAGTCAGGTCTGATTCATCGGGGATGAATCAGAGGTGTGTGAACATGTCCTACTGTTGAGTGCTAAGTGTGTGAACACGATTTGGTAAAGGTAGCGGTGAGAGGCCATGTAGGAGTACATGGTGGGTTGTCTCATTGCAGCCGTCCTCAGGAACTGAGTTCCGTGTTTGTGATCCATGACCAGCTACTACCACACATTGGAATGCTTAAGTGCCCCTCTCGACTTATTAATCAACTTGATCTCTGTCCAGGAGTTGCAACTAGTTTCTGGTGTTTGTAGGTAGTGTTAGTAGTCTACCAAGTGGCACCCGGTACAGGTGGGCTTGGGACAGACTAGGCACAGTGGCACGGTGTACCAAGTGGCACCCGGATGGTGGGCTTGGGAACCCTGCTCACATCGTTTGGGGCCGTGAGCGACACCCCGGCCGGATCTCCTTGCGGATGGAACCCGAATAGGCGATAAACCTGGACTGGAGACTTGTTCGGTTAGTCAGGTCGTGGCCGACTCCCTCGCCCGGCTTCCGCTTGAAGGTTGCCGAGGTACATGACGTGTACAGGGCAATAAGTGGCGAAAGCGTGTGTGAATAAGTACACCCCTGCAGGGTTATCACTATCTATTCGAATAGCCGGATTCCTCGGATATGGAAACTTGGACCCCTTGCATAGTTCATAGACAAGTGAAAGTGGATACTCTAAAATACGCAAGATAAGCGTGAGTGCTATGGATGGCGTTCTCGTAGGGAGACGAGAGCGGATCCATAGTGGTGTATTGATATGGTGAATATGTGGACTCGTGTGCGCCACCTCAAAGAGTTACTTGCAGTCGTAGTTCAGGATAGCCACCGAGTCAAAGCTGGCTTGCTGCAGTTAAAGTCCACCACCCCCTTTGTTGATAATGATGCATATATAGATAGATCTGATGTAAGTCTTGCTGGGTACATTTGTACTCACGTTTGCCTATTTTATGTTTGTGCAGAGAGACTTCAGTCTCGCTAGTAGTACCGCGTGGACTTCGACGTTTAGCTTGTTACCTCAGCTACGATCTTGTGCCCTCGGCAGGATCTGGTAGATAGTCAGGCTTCTCAGCCTTTTTCATTTGTAGATGTCTGTACTCAGACATCATAGCTTCCGCATGTGTTTTGACTTGTATGCTCTGAATGTTGGGTCATGAGACCCATGACTGTAATATCTCGCTCCTCGGAGCCTATTGAATAATAATACTTGAGTTGTAGAGTCATTTTGTGATGCCATGTTGTATTTGCACATATCGAGCATATTGTGTGTATGTTATTGAAATGCTTGGTATGTGTGGGATCTGACTATCTAGTTGTTTATCCTTAGTAGCCTCTCTTACCGGGAAATGTCTCCTAGTGTTTCCACTGAGCCATGGTAGCTTGCTACTGCTCCGGAACACTTAGGCTGGCCGGCATGTGTCCTTCTTTGTTCCTGTGTCTGTCCCTTCGGGGAAATGTCACGCGATGAATACCGGAGTCCTGTTAGCCCGCTACAGCCCGGTTCACTGGAGTCCTGCTAGCCCAGTGCTACAGCCTGGATTCACTCGCTGATGACCGACACGTTCGATGCTGGGTCATGGATGCCTGTCCCTGTAAGTTTGTGCCACTTTGGGTTTACGACTAGCCATGTCAGCCCGGGCTCCTTATCATATGGATGCTAGCGACACTATCATATACGTGTGCCAAAAGACACAAACGGTCCCGGGCAAAGGTAAGGCGATACCCGTGGGAATACCGTGCGTGAGGCCGCAAAGTGATATGAGGTGTTACATGCTAGATCGATGTGGCATTGAGTCGGGGTCCTGACACCTTCCCCCGTGCTGTCTGGGGTCTTGAGTACTTGTACGTTGCAGTCGATGATACGTCTCCAACGTATCTATAATTTTTGATTGTACCATGCTATTATATTACCCCTTTTGGATGTTTATGGGCTTTATTTTACACATTTATATCATTTTTGGGACTAACCTACTAATCGGAGGCCCATCACATATTGCTGTTTTTTTGCCTATTTTAGTATTTTGAACAAAAGGAATATCAAACGGAGTCCAAACGGAATGAAACCTTCGGGAGCATGATTTTTGGAACGAACATGATCCAGATGACTTGGAGTGCAAGCCAAGAAGCTGCCAAGGCTCCCACGAGATAGGAGGGCCCCCCATGTAGGGCGCGCCCCCTGTCTCGTGGGCCTCTCGGGTGGCCACGGACGTACTTCTTCCTCCTATATATACCTACGTACCCTGAAAACATCCAGGTGAAGGACGAAACAAAGTTTCCACCAACGTAACCTTCTGTATCCGCGAGATCTCATCTTGGAGCCTTCACGGACACTCTGCCGGAGGGGGAATCGACCACGGAGGGCTTCTACATCAATATCCTTGCCCCTCCGATGAGTTGTGAGTAGTTTACCACAGACCTACGGGTCCATAGTTATTAGCTAGATGGCTTCTTCTCTCTTTTTGGATCTCAATACAATGTTCTCCCCCTCTCTTGTGGAGATCTATTCGATGTAAACTATTTTTGCGGTGTGTTTGTCGAGATCCGATGAATTGTGGGTTTATGATCAAGTTTATCTATGAATAATATTTGAATCTTCTTTGAATTCTTTTATGTATGATTGAGTTATCTTTGCAAGTCTCTTCAAATTATCAGTTTGGTTTGGCCTACTAGATTGATTTTTCTTGCCATGGGAGAAGTGCTTAGCTTTGGGTTCAATCTTGTGGTGTCCTTACCCAGTGACAGAAAGGGTTGCAAGGCACGTATTGTATTGTTGCCATCGAGGATAACAAGATGGGGTTTATATCATATTGCTTGAGTTTATCCCTCTACATCATGTCATCTTGCTTAATGCGTTACTTTGTTCTTATGAACTTAAGACTCTAGATGCAGGCAGGAGTCGGTCGATGTGTGGAGTAATATTAGTAGATGCAGGCAGGAGTCGGTCTACTTGTCATAGACGTGATGCCTATATACATGATCATGCCTAGATAATCTCATAACTATGCGCTTTTCTATCAATTGCTCGACAGTAATTTGTTCACCCACCGTAATACTTATGCTATCTTGAGAGAAGCCACTAGTAAAACCTATGGCCCCCGGGTCTATCTCTTATCATATTTGCTTTCAATCTACTTTTATTTGCATCTTTACTTTTTGCATCTATATTATAAAATACCAAAAATATATTTATCTTATCTTACTATCTTTATTAGATCTCACTTTGGCAAGTGGCCGTGAAGGGATTGACAACCCCTTTATTGCATTGTTTGCGAGTTCTTTGTTTGTTTGTGTAGGTGCGTGGGACTTTTGAGGAGCCTCCTACTGGATTGAGACCTTGGTTCTCAAAAACTGAGGGAAATACTTACGCTACTATTACTGCATCACCCTCTCCTCTTCCTGGAAAACCAACGCAAGCTCAAGACGTAGCAAGAAGGATTTCTGGCGCCGTTGCCGGGGAGGTCTTCACTCAAGTCAAGACAACCAAGTACCCATCACAAACCCATCTCCCTCGCATTTACATTATTTGGCATTTGCCTCTCGTTTTCCTCTCCCCCACTTCACCCTTGCCGTTTTATTCGCCCTCTCTTTCCCAATCTCCTCCTCTATTTTTCACTTGCCTTTTTCTATTTTCTTGTGTGTGGGATTACTTGTTGCCATGGCGCAAGATAATACTAAATTGTGAAATCAATACCGCTTTGCTGAATCTTGTTATGAAAGATCAATTCGCCGGCCTTCCTAGTGAAGATGCCGCTACTCATCTAGACAATTTTGTTGATTTGTGTGATATGCAAAAGAAGAAAGATACGGATAACAATATTGTCAAATTGAAGTTATTTCCATTTTCACTTAGAGATCATGTTGAAGTTTGGTTTTCGTCTTTGCCTAAAAATAGTATTGATTCTTGGAACAAGTGCAAAGATGCTTTTATCTCTAAGTATTTTGCTCCCGCTAAGATTATCACTCTTAGGAACGATATCATGAATTTTAAACAACTTGATCATGAGCATGTTGCCCAATCTTGGGAAAGAATGAAATTGATGCTTCGCAATGGTGCTACTCATGGTTTGAATTTATGGATGATCATACAAATTTTTTATGCCGGTTTGAACTTTGCTTCTAGAAACCTTTTAGATTCGGCCGCGGGAGGCACGTTTATGGAAATCTCGTTAGGAGATGCTACAAAACTTCTTGATAATATTATGGCTAATTATTCTCAATGGCACACCGAAAGATCTTCTAGTAAAAAAGTGCATGCTATAGAAGAAATCAATGTTTTGAGTGGAAAGATGGATGAACTTATGAAATTGTTTGCTACTAAAAATACTCCTCTTGATCCCAATGATATGCCTTTGTCTTCTTTGATTGAGAATAATAATGAATCTATGGATGTGAATTTTGTTGGTAGGAATAGTTTTGGAAACAATGCTTATAGAGGAAACTTTAATGCTAGACCGTTACCTAGTAATTCCTCTAATAATTATGGAAATTCCTACAATAATTCTTATGGTAATTTTAATAAGATGCCCTCTGATCTTGAGAATAGTGTGAAAGAATTTATGATTTCTCAATAGAATTTTAATGCTTTGCTTGAAGAAAAATTGCTCAAAGTTGATGATTTGGCTAGGAACGTTGATAGACTTTCACTTGATGTTGATTCTCTTAAACTTAGATCTTCTCCTCCTAAGCATGATATCAATGAGTCTATCAAAGTAATGAGAATTTCCATTGATGAGTGTAAGGAAAGAACCGCTAGATTGCGTGCTAAGAAAGATAGCTTCATAAAAGCGTGTTCTTCTAGTTTCCATGAAAATAATGATGAGGATCTTAAAGTTATTGATGCGTCTCCTATTAGATCTATGTTTTGCAATATGAATTTTTATGATTATGGGACTGATGATGAATCAACTTTGCCTAGAAGGCGTCCTAAGAATTCGAAGTCTTTAGATCTTGATGCCAAATTTGGTAAAAGTGAGATTGGAGAGTCCTCAACTTCTATTAACATCGAACCTACTATCTCGGATTTCAAGGAATTTGATTATGATAAATGCTCTTTAAAAGGTGGTATTTCCTTGTTGCAATCCATTGTTAATTCTCCTCACGCTTATAGTCAAAATAAAGCTTTTACCAAACATATCGTTGATGCCTTGATGCAATCTTATGATGAAAAACTTAATTTGGAAGTTTCTATACCTAGAAAACTTAATGATGAGTGGGAACCTACTATAAAGATTAAAATTAAAGATCATGAGTGTTTTGCTTTGTGTGATTTGCGTGCTAGTGTTTCCATGATTCCGAAAACTTTATGTGATATTCTAGGTCTCCATGATCTTGATGATTGCTCTTTAAATTTGCACCTTGCGGATTCCACCATTAAAAAGACAATGGGAAGAATCAATGATATTCTCATTGTTGCAAATAGAAATTTGGTGCCTGTAGATTTTATCGTTCTTGGTATAGATTGCAATCTTTCTTGCCCTATTATTCTTGGTAGACCTTTCCTTAGAACGATTGGCGCGATTATTGATATGAAGGAAGGGAATATTAGATTCCAATTTATGCGGGCTACTTATGAATTTAGTGCCAAAGATGGCACTACTTAGATCTATCTTCGCTTTTATGACATGTGGTTAGCAAACTAAAAATTCACATAGGGGCGTTAAATGATAGCTCTAGTTGGGAGGCAACCCAATTTCATTTGTGTTTTTTGTTTATGTTTCTGTTTAGTAATAAATTTTGCATCTACCTTCTGTTTAGATGTGTTTTTATGTTTTAATTAGTGTTCGTGCCAAGTAGAACCAATAGGATAACCAATGATGATAGTTGATTTGATTCTGCTGAAAACAGAAACTTTGCGCACACGAAATTAGTTTTGTTAATCACAGAAACGTGCTTTTGCATTTATTCTTCTTGCTGCCGATCAATAGACAAATTGTCCAGGACTTCCAATATTGGTAGGATTTTTAGAGTTCCAGAAGTTTGCGTTAGTTACATATTGCTACAAACTGTTCTGTTTTTGACAGATTCTGCCTTTCGTGTGTTGTTTGCTTATTTTGATGCATCTATGGCTAGTAAAATAGTTTATGAACCATAGAGAAGTTGGAATACAGTAGGTTTAACACCAAAATAAATAAATAATGAGTTCATTACAGTACCTTATGTGGTGGTTTTGTTTTCTTTCACTAACGGAGCTTATCAGATTTCCTGTTGAGTTTTGTGTTGTGAAGTTTTCAAGTTTTGGGTAAAGCTTTTATGGACTATGGAATAAAGGGTGGCAAGAGCCTAAGCTTGGGGATGCCCATGGCACCCCACGATATTCAAGAATAGCCAAAAGCCTAAGCTTGGGGATGCCCCGGGGAGGCATCCCCTCTTTCTCCTTTGTTCATTCGTAACTTTACTTGGAGCTATATTTTTATTCGCCACATGATATGTGTTTTGCTTGGAGCGTTGTGTATTATATTAGTCTTTGCTTTTTAGTTTACCCCAATCATCCTTTCTGTACACACCTTTTGGGAGAAGCCTATTTGATTAGAATTTGCTAGAATACTCTATGTGCTTGTAACACCCCAGTTGTAACATGTCCCAATTTGGCAATATATCAACTTGACCTTCATCCATTTCTTGTGGGTTTGATCATGTTTGGCCTCATCTTGTTTGGTTATGTGTTTTATTATTTTCATTCTCATGCTCACCTTACCATATTGCACTTGTGCCTCTTGTTATTTTGCATTCATCCTCATCATGTGCATGTTGTGATCTCATACATATTATGTTGTTGCATGCTCAATGCATAAATCTTGCATCATCACCATTCCTCCTTCTTCTCCTTTCTTTCTTTCTTTTGCAAGTGCACCTTTTACCTTCTCCTTAAATGTTCATTTTCTCACTGTAAGTCTTGCTCCATGCCCTAAACCTCTCTGCCAAATATCTCCTTATTTGAAGTTGTTTTGGTCAGGTTCAAAAATGACACAAGTTTGAATTATATTCAAACTTTTCTTATTTTTCTACCTCTAAAAATGCCCAATGCAATTTATTAAAATAGTGGATAATTCCAGGAGTTGGAGAATATTTTGTTTAAGCTCTAACTCCTCTCCTTTTTCCCTGAGTTTTTCTGTTTCTAATTCTGTTTAAAAAAATAGAAACAGAGCAGCAGCCTGCAGCCAGCGCAGCAGCCCCCCCTGGGTCTCGGCCTCCCACATCGGCCCAGCTAGCGCACCGCGCAGCCCAGCCAGCCAGCCAGCCCGCTTGCCCGCTGGACGTTTCTCACCCAGCCACCCTGATACCCAGCAGCCCGTACGCCCACGTGGCTAGTTGGGTCCCGCTCGTCAGCGCCTCCCCTGTTCCCCGCACCCACCTTTTCCCTCTCCTCTCGCCGTCGCCATGGGGACCGCGAGCACGACCGCGCGTGAGCTCGCGCCGCTCGCCCTAGCCCTTTTAAGCCCCAGTTACTGTGTCCCCTGCTTCGCCTAGGGTTTCCCTCGTCCGCCGCCGCCGTTTCCTGGTAAGTTTAGCCACCAGATCCACCACAACCGCTCCGTCCCGAGCGGACCTCAGAGCGCGTCCTCGCCGCCGGTGTGCTCTCCTTCGGCATCTACCCCGCATGGCTTGTCCCTCTTCTTCCCCTTCGTCCACTACGTCCCCGTCGTCGACTACGTGGAGCCGGAGCCCCTGCAATGACCGCTTCTTCCTCGTCTTCGAACCCGGCCGCCGAACGAGTTCGTCCACTGCCTTCGCCGTCTTCGTCCACCTCCCGCCAAGCCAAGCGCACCATCGTGCTTGTGGTGAGCTCGTGCATCTTCCTGTCCCTTTTTCCCCCTCGTTTGCTTGCTCTAACCACGGCCGCCGCGGGCGCCCGATCTCGCCGCCGTCGGACCTCGTCTCCGGCGAGTGCTCCGACCTCTTTAGCCTCTTTGCGCATGCCCGTAGGCATCGTCGTATCACGTAGGGTAGAACCGTGCTCCCTGCCGCTCGTTTAACCCAGCGCCTCGCCATGGTTTAGCTCGTCGCCGTCCGCTCGGGACCTCATCACCGGCAGCGTTTCCGTCGCTGTTGGGCGTCGTGCGTTCCAAGCGCGAGTGCGGGATCCCCTTGCGATCCCGTAGCACCCTTCCGCCACTCCGTTAGGGCGCCGGAGCTGCTCCGGAGATGTAGGGGTGGCGGATCCCGGCCAAGAAGGAAGGAGGGACGAACTTGCGGCCACCGGAGACACACCGGCGAAGCCCTGCACGAAACCCTAGCCACGGGGGTGGGGTTGCGAGCAGGTGGTAGACGCCGGGAGCGGAAAATCTGGCCGGAGAGGAGGGAGGCGCGGATGATAGGGAGCTCGGGGGCGTGCTGCACGGTGCTGGAGCTCGCCGGAAGCGGTCGACGTGGGTGGTGGCGGCGGCGAGGACTGCGTGGGCGAGAGGGAGAGGAAGAGTGCCCGTGCGTGTGTTGTGTTCTTTTTTTTACAAATCTTCTCGGACCGCGCGTTCAATACTCCGAACGCCAGGGTGTTTTGTGCAAACATGAAACGTTTTCTCAGATATCCACTTAAGTTAGGATTGCGGGTTGAATTCAGAAAAATGAACGGAGTTTTCTGCAAAAACGCCAACGACGTACGACAGAAACCCAATTGTCTTCATTATTAGCTAAAGATTTTTTATTATTATTTGTTTTATTTTTGGTTCCCAGCGAATATTCCATTTCTGGCATATGGAATTTGTCCTTTTCGGGCAAGTCCAATTCTGGACGTTTCCAATTTTGGAATATGCCATTTCTTTCATTTACCATATAGGGCAGGTTTTAACTTAGTGCATTTGTGATGATTTTTCTACAGCAACCCTAACATATTATATATGTTTTTGGGGTAGAAAAATCCCACCAATCCAGTGGTGGCATTAGTTTCTGCATTTGAGCAAGTTCATGAACATGCCATCTTAATCCATGTTGCTGTTTTGCCCCTTATGTGTTGGTTCATGCAAATATGCTAGGTGTTTGTTTTGCACATGAGTAGCTTCATTTTCATGCCTACTTCATGCTAGTACTTGTTACATGCCATGACTTGCCTGGTAGTGAGTTGATCAAGCCTGTAGAGATGCCATGATGAATCTGTTTCTGCTATGTCTAGTAATTCCACTAAGTCTGTAGAACTGTTATCTCTTGCATTATTGCCTGCTATTTTAGTCATGCTCTAGTGGATTTTAGATTGAGCTCAGTGTTCATGTTTCGTAGAGCAGCTCCTATACATCACTACTGTGCATCTTGTTCATATGTTTGGGTGCTATAGCTTACTTATACTTTGCATCCAAGTGGCCATGTTGTTGTTTGCATCATATCTTGTCGTGCTTGTCATTTGAAAACCGTGCACCCGAATCCGGTGATCTCTATTTTGATTCCAACCGAAATCATCTCATCTTTCCAGCGGCATACTTGGGTTGCCAAGTTGATGCCTTGTTCTTCATCTTTCCTTCCGAAGCACGCATATGCTTTGCATATCACATCTCGCATATCATGACATGTATTGCATCATGTTGTTTGTGCATTGCACCATGATTTATTGTGGTTCCTTGCTTGTGTTCTTGCTTTGGGTAGAGCCGGGAGACGAGTACGTGCACGAGGAACCTGTTGAGTACGCTAACGAGGATCAAGCCTTCGACAACTTTGAGAACCTTGTAGGCAAGATGACCTTACCTTCGATATCACTTCTATCTTTGCTTGCTAGTACTCGCTCTATCGCTATGTTAGCTCTACCTGCCATTGTTTATCATGCCTCCCTATTGCCATGTCAAACCTCTAACCATCCTATCCTAGCAACTGTTGTTTGGCTATGTCACCGCTTTCGCTCAGCCCCTCTTATAGCATTGTTAGTTGCAGGTGAAGGTGAAGTTTGTTCCTGGTCGGAACATGGCTATTTTTGGGATATCACAATATCTCCTGTTTAAATTAATGCACCGTATATACTTGGTAAAGGGTGGAAGGCTCGGCCTTATGCCTGGTGACTTGTTCCACTCTTGCCGCCCTAGTTTCTGTCTTACCAGTGTTATGTTCCTTGATTTTGCGTTCCTTACACGGTTGGGTGATTTATGGGACCCCCTTAACAGTTCGCTTTGAATAAAACTCCTCCAGCAAGGCCCAAACTTGGTTTTACCATTTTCCACCTAAGCCCTTTTCCCTTGGGTTTTCTCGAGCCCAAGGGTCATCTTTATTTAACCCCCCCCCCCCCCGGGCCAGTGCTCCTCTGAGTGTTGGTCCATACTAGAGCACCGTGCGGGACCATTCCTTGGCAACTTGGATTACGTCGGTACCTGTTCGCTTCGCTTATCCGGTGTGCCCTGAGAACAAGATATGTGCAGCTCCTATCGGGATTTGTCGGCACAGTCGGGTGGTCTTGCTGGTCTTGTTTTACCATTGTCGAAATGTTTTGCGAACCGGGATTCCGAGGCTGATCGGGTCTTCCCGGGAGAAGGTTTATCCTTTGTTGACCGTGAGAGCTTGTGATGGGCTGAGTTGGGACACCCCTGCAGGGTATATAATCTTTCGAAAGCCATGCCCGCGGTTATGAGGCAGATGGGAATTTGTTAATGTCCGGTTGTAGATAACTTGACACTTGACCTCTTTAAAATGCATCAACAGCGTGTGTAGCCATGATGGTCTCTTCTCGGCGGAGTCCGGGAAGTGAACACGGTTGGAGTTATGCTTGACGTAAGTAGTTTCAGGATCACTTCTTGATCACTTCTAGCTTCTCGACCGATGCGTTGCTTCTCTTCTCGCTCTCACTTGCGTATGTTAGCCACCATATATGCTTAGTGCTTGCCGCAGCTCCACCATATTACCCCTTACCTACCTATGAGCTTAAATAGTCTTGATCTCGCGAGTGTGAGATTGCTGAGTCCCCGTGGCTCACAGATTCTACCAAAACAGATGCAGGTGCCGAGGATACTGGCGCAGATGGCGCAACTGAGCTGAAGTGGGAGTTTGATGAGGCCCTTGGTCGTTACTATGTATCGTTTCCAGATGATCAGTAGTGGAGCCCAGTCGGGGCGATCGGGGATCTAGCATTTGGGGTTGTCTTCTTTTCATTTGAACTTGACCGTAGCCGGTCTATGAGTGTACTTTGAATGATGCATGATCTTAATTTATGTATTGTGTGAAGTGGCGATTGTAAGCCAACTCTCTTTATCACATTCTTGTTCATTACATGGGATTGTGTGAAGATGACCCTTCTTGCGACAAAACCACCATGCGGTTATGCCTCTAAGTCGTGCTTCGACACGTGGGAGATATAGCCGCATCGTGGGTGTTACAAGTTGGTAATCAGAGCCATCCCCGACTTAGGAGCCCCCTGCTTGATTGTTTGCTGGCGATGTTGAGTCTAGAACAAAAATGTTTTGAGTCTTAGGATTATATATATCGGAGAGTAGGATTCTTTTTACTCCTCAGTCCCTTCGTCGCTGTGGTGAGGTCTCCTGACGTAGATGTTTTGACTTTCCTCTTCTCAAATTTCACTAAAAAAAATTTTAGGATCACGCAGGTATCTTGGAATCGTTCCGATGGTTTTGTGACGAGAACATTGTTCTTGGTGCCTCCTGACATTTAGGGGTTGTGGCAGTGTCCCGGGGAGTTGAGCTCCAAGGTGTTGTCGTCACAATTTTATCGTTGCAGTTCTGGAATACCTGAGTTTTGCCGACATCGAAAATCTCTTTTGTACAGTTGTTGGTGAGATAACCCCGATAACCCAGTATTGGGCCGAGCTCGAGAGTATTGCCATAACTCGTATAATGGATGCTTTGCGAAGGTTGAGGTACACGATTTCCGAAGGTTTCTTGGTTATGTGTTGACGGATGGATACAACTGGATGTAGGGATTGTTAGTTTGGGTGAGATATATTGCTTCCCCTGTATCCCCAACACCTGATTGCATAACCAGAAAGTTTCGGGAGTTTATAGGTGGGATTCAAGTAGCTCTAGCATTTCTTCCCGCAGATATTTGGTTCGTGATTGGGTAATCCTTACCACTTATTTGTTCCAGTTGTACCTTGTTTATTTCATTCATCAATCTCTTATCAAGTGGCTTCTCACCTTTATGGATGTGTGATGTTTGCTTTGGAATTCATTCGTTCATCCTTGTTCGAATGTTTCTTGTGAAGACTATATGTTGCAATTTCTATCCATTGATTCAACTTGTCTATCTATCTATCAAGATGCTAACGGATGTCACCCTCTTCAGGATGGCTCCGCCAACGCGTCAGAATCCGGAATGCAATGATGGGAGTTAGGCAAACCCTCCACCTCCACCTCCGCCTTCGGAGGCATGGCAAGCTTTGATGGCAGCCTCTAACGCCCATGCTCAGATGATGATTCAGCTCATGCAAGAGCGCAACCAAGGCCAAGGCAACCAAGGGAATCAAGGTCAAGGGCAGTTCAATCATCAGCCTCTATTTCCTACCCTCAACCAGTTCCTGGCAAATCAGCCGAAGTCTTTCAGCTACTGTGTCGAGGCCACAGACGCCGATGATTGGCTCGTGGATATCAACAAGCATTTTGAATGCAGCAATGTCAGGTCTGAGGACTATGTCAAGTTTTCTTCTTTTCAGCTCAAGGATCAAGCAGCTGATTGGTTCCAGCAATACAAGGATTTCAGAGGTGGTCGAGTGATTATTTGGACTGATTTCTGTCAGGACTTTAAAGCTCACCATATTCCTACTAGTGTTGTTGAGAGCAAGTGTGAGGAGTTCCGCAATCTCAAGCAAGGCAACATGTCAGTGTACGAATACAACAAGCAGTTTCAGAAACTTGCTCACTTTGCTAAGCAAGATGTTCCTGATGAGAAAAGCATGATCTATCAGTTCAGAGGTGGCCTTAGAGAGGATCTGCAGTTAGCTCTCGTTCTTGTTGAGCCTACTCAGTTTGATCAATTCTACAATATGGCACTCAAGCAAGAAGGTGCTCAGCTCAAGTGTGAGGCTTCTAAGAAGAGAATCAAGGATGCAGTGCAATCTTCTTCTTCCTCACAAGTGGCAGCTAAGCAGCAAAAGTTCTATCTTCCTCCTCCTCTGTTTCGTCAGCCTCACCAGCAGAAGAACTCAGGTGGTCGTGGATCTTCCCACCCACCCAACCCAGGCTATCAGAACAAGTCTCAGCCTCAAGTTTCAAAGTCAAATGCTCCTTATCACCGTCCGCTCTCAGAAGTGACTTGCAACAAGTGCCAGCAGAAAGGTCACTATGCGAACAAATGCTTCAATCAAAGGCGCCTTCCTCCTCCTCCTCCTATGAGATCTTCAAGCAATGCAGTGGTCAAGCAAAATCCAAAGTCTGCAAAGGTGAACATGATGAATGCAGCTCAGGCAGAGGATTCTTCAGATGTGATCATGGGTAATCTTCCTATTAATGATATTCCTGCAAAAGTCTTATTTGATACTGGTGCATCGCATTGTTTCATGTCCAGATCGTTCTTTGCTAAGAATGATTTTACTTGGTCTTACCTGGATAAACCTTTGGGCGTTGTTTCTCCGGGGAAGTCAATGAGGGCCAACTCGGTAGTTCATGATGTCTCTATCAAGATGGGCGACTATAAATTTCTGTCTTCTCCAGTGGTTCTTGGTGACTCTAATATTGATCTAATTCTTGGGATGGACTGGCTTTCTAAGCACAATGCTCAGCTTGATTGTGCTGCTAGGCAAATTCAATTGACACACCCTTCAGAGGATGTTATCATCTATGCCGCTCGTGATGAAACCATTCGGTTGTTTTCTCTCAATGACAAGGGCGAGCTGGATGCTATTTCTCAAATTCCAGTCGTTTGTGAGTACCAAGATGTCTTTCCAGAAGAGCTTCCGGGCATGCCTCCTCATCGGTCAGTCGAGTTCGTTATTGATCTTGAGCCTGGAACTAAACCCGTTTGCAAGCGTCCATACAAGCTTGGACCCAAGGAGCTGAAGGAATTGAAGAAGCAGCTCGATGAACAAGAGCGTCTGGGTTTGATCAGACCGAGTTCATCCCCTTGGGGTTGTGGAGTTCTTTTTGTCCAGAAGAAGGATGGCACGGACCGACTTTGCGTTGATTACCGTCCATTGAACAAGAAGACAATCAAGAACAAGTATCCACTTCCCAACATCAACGAGCTTTTCGAGCAACTCAAAGGGGCTAAAGTCTTCTCCAAGCTTGACCTTCGTATGGGGTATCATCAGATTCGCATTCATGAACAAGATATTCCCAAGACAGCATTCAGAACAAGCTATGGTTCTTATGAATATACTGTCATGTCTTTCGGCCTTGTCAATGCTCCTCCAACGTTCTCTCGCATGACGAACTTTATCTTCAACCCCTACACCAATGAATTTGTTCTGGTGTATCTCGATGATATTTTGGTCTTCTCCAAGAATAAGCAGGATCATGCCAAACATTTGCGATTGGTGCTCGACAAGCTCAGAGAGCATCAATTCTATGCGAAGTTTTCCAAATGTGAGTTCTGGCTTGATGAAGTTCTTTATCTTGGTCACATCATCTCCGCCAAGGGAATTGCTGTTAATCTGGCGAAGGTGTCTGCAGTTGTGAATTGGGAACCTCCTCAGAATGTCAAGCAGCTCCGTAGTTTTCTTGGTCTTGCAAGCTATTGCCGAAGATTCGTTGAGAACTTCTCTAAGATTGCAAAGCCTCTTTCCAACCTCCTCCAGAAGCATGTCAAGTATGTCTGGACGCGTGAGTGTGACGTCGCTTTCAACACCCTCAAAGAGAAGCTAGTCACAGCTCCTGTTTTGACTCCTCCTGATGAATCCAAGCCATTCTAAGTATTCTGTGATGCTTCCCTTCAAGGTCTCGGTGCTGTGTTGATGCAAGAGAAAAAAGTTGTGGCCTATACCTCTCGTCAGTTGAAGCCCAACGAAAAGAACTACCCCACTCACGATCTTGAGTTGGCGGCAGTTGTCCATGCATTGACCACATGGAGACATCTCTTATTGGGAAGGCAAGTGGACATTTTCACCGATCACAAGAGCCTCAAGTATATCTTCACTCAACCAAACCTAAACCTCAGGCAAACTCGATGGGTCGAAATGATTCAAGAGTACAATCCAAGTATTGAATATACTCCTGGCAAGGCGAATGTGATTGCAGATTCTCTGAGCAGAAAGGCTTATTGCAACAGTCTAATTCTCAAGCCGTTTCAACCGGATCTTTGTGAAACCTTCCGCAAGCTGAATCTTCAAGTTGTTCCTCAAGGCTTTCTTGCCAACCTCATAGTCTCTCCTACTTTGGAAGATCAAATTCATGAGGCACAACTCCTGGATACCATGGTGAAGAAGGTGAAACGTGGTATTGACAAGGGCATTCCCAAATACAAGTGCTATCGCTTGGATGACAAAGATACTCTTTTCTTCAAGGATCGAATTGTGGTTCCCAAAGGTGATCTGAGAAAAGTCATCATGAATGAGGCACACAATTCCCTCCTATCCATTCATCCTGGAAGTACAAAGATGTACCATGACCTCAAGCAGTCATATTGGTGGCCTCGAATGAAGCAAGAGATTGCTCAATTCGTGAATGAATGTGATGTCTGCAGAAGAGTGAAAGCAGAACACCAAAGACCAGCTGGTCACCTCCAACCTCTTGCTATTCCGGAATAGAAGTTTGACCATATCGAGATGTACTTCGTGACTGGTTTTCCTATGTCAAAGAGTGGAAATGATGCTATCTTCGTTGTCATTGACAAGCTTACCAAAGTGGCTCATTTTCTTTCTATCAAAGAATCTATCACAGCAGCTCAGCTGGCAGAGCTATACACCTCCAGAATTGTCTCATTGCACGGCATTCCACAATTGATATCTTTAGATCGTGGAACCATCTTCACTTCTAAGTTCTGGGACTCCTTTCAGACGGCCATGGGCACCAACATTCGTTTCAGCACAGCTTTCCATCCTCAAACAAGTGGCCAAGTCGAGCGAGTCAATCAAATCCTTGAAGATATGCTCAGGGCTTGTGTCATCTCTTTTGGTATGAAGTGGGAAGATTGTCTTCCGTATGCCGAGTTCTCCTACAACAACAGCTTCCAAGCGAGTTCGGGCAAGGCCCCATTCGAAATTCTCTATGGCAGAAAGTGATGTACTCCTCTCAATTGGTCTGAGACAGGTGAACGCCAACTTCTTGGCAATGACTTGATCACAGAAGCAGAAGAAATGTGCAAAGTCATTCGTGAGAATCTCAAAGCCGCGCAATCGCGCCAAAAGAGTTACTATTATAGCAAGCACCGTGACTTGGCTTTTGAAATCGAATACCATGTCTACCTCCGCGTCTCTCCAATGAAAGGCACTCGTCGCTTCGGTATCAAAGGGAAGCTTGCCCCTAGATACGTGGGTCCTTTCAAGATCATTGGCAAAAGAGGCGACCTCGCCTATCAACTCGAGCTTCCATCCAACTTTGCAAACGTGCACGATGTGTTTCACGTGTCACAGCTTCGCAAGTGCTTCAAGACTCCTGAGCGCACTATCAACTTTGAAGAAATCGACCTCCAAGAAGATCTATCTTATCATGAGCATCCCGTTGCTATTCTCGAAGAAACCGAGCGCAAGGCTCGCAACAAGTCAATCAAATTCCTGAAAGTGAAGTGGTCACACCATTCCGACCGAGAAGCCACCTGGGAGCGCGAGGATCACCTCCGTTCCGAATATCTGGAGTTCTTTCAGTCCTAGATCTCGGGATGAGATCCTCTTGTAGTGGTGGAGTGTTGTAACACCCCAGTTGTAACATGTCCCAATTTGGCAATATATCAACTTGACCTTCATCCATTTCTTGTGGGTTTTATCATGTTTGGCCTCATCTTGTTTGGTTATGTGTTTTATTCTTTTCATTGTCATGCTCACCTTACCATATTGCACTTGTGCCTCTTGTTATTTTGCATTCATCCTCATCATGTGCATGTTGTGATCTCATACATATTATGTTGTTGCATGCTCAATGCATAAATCTTGCATCATCACCATTCCTCCTTCTTCTCCTTTATTTCTTTCTTTTGCAAGTGCACCTTTTACCTTCTCCTTAAATGTTCATCTTCTCCCTGTAAGTCTTGCTCCATGCCCTAAACCTCTCTGCCAAATATCTCCTTATTTGAAGTTGTTTTAATCAGGTTCAAAAATGACACAAGTTTGAATTATATTCAAACTTGTCTTATTTTTCTACCTATAAAAATGCCCAATGCAATTTATTAAAATAGTGGATAATTCGAGGAGTTGGAGAATATTTTCTTTAAGCTCTAACTCCTCTCCTTTTGCCCTGAGTTTTTCTGTTTCTAATTCTGTTAAAAAAAATAGAAACAGAGCAGCAGCCTGCAGCCAGCGCAGCAGCCCCCCCTGGGCCTCGGCCTCCCAGGCCGGCCCAGCTAGCGCACCGCGCAGCCCAGCCAGCCAGCCAGCCCGCTTGCCCGCTGGACGTTTCTCACCCAGCCGCCCCGATACCCAGCAGCCCGTACGCCCACGTGGCTAGTTGGGTCCCGCTCGTCAGCGCCTCCCCTGTTCCCCGCACCCACCTTTTCCCTCTCCTCTCGCCATCGCCATGGGGACCGCGAGCACGACCGTGCGTGAGCTCGTGCCGCTCGCCCTAGCCCTTTTAAGCCCCAGTTTCTGTGTCCCCTGCTTCGCCTAGGGTTTCCCTCGTCCGCCGCCGCCGTTTCCTGGTAAGTTTAGCCACCAGATCCACCACAACCGCTCCGTCTCGAGCGCACCTGAGAGCGCGTCCTTGCTGCCGGCGTGCTCTCCTTCGGCATCTTCCCCGCCTGGCTTGTCCCTCTTCTTCCCCGTCGTCCACTACGTCCCCGTCGTCCACTATGTGGAGCCGGAGCCCCTGCAACGACCGCTTCTTCCTCGTCTTCGAACCCAGCTGCCGAACGAGTTTGTCCACCGCCTTCGCCGTCTTCGTCCACCTCCCGCCAAGCCAAGCGCACCATCGTGCTTGTGGTGAGCTCGCGCATCTTCCTGCCCCTTTTCCCCCCTTGTTTGCTTGCTCTAACCGCGGCCGCCGTGGGCGCCCGATCTCGCCGCCGTCAGACCTCGTCTCCGGCGAGTGCTCCGACCTCTTTAGCCTCTCTGCGCATGTCCATAGGCATCGTCGTATCACGTAGGGTAGAACCGTGCTCCCTGCCGCTCATTTAACCCAGCGCCTCGTCGTGGTTTAGCTCGTCGCCGCCCGCTCGGGACCTCGTCGCCGGCAGCGTTTCCGTCGCTGTTGGGCGTCATGCATTCCAAGCGCGAGTGCGGGATCCCCTTGCGATCCCGTAGGACCCTTCTGCCACTCCGTTAGGGCGCCAGAGCTGCTCCGGTGATCCCTCCGCTGCCTCTGGTCGCACCAGTGATGTGCTCTGTTTTCTTCCGTGGGGAGAGAAGTAGTAGCAGTAGATAAAAGGGGCCGAGCCCTTTTCCTATCTGTAGTTCCCGCCTAGCCCAGTGGTTGCCGATGCAGAGCCACACCAGGGAGACCCGGGTTCGATCCCCCGCGGGTGCATAATTCCTTCCCCCCCTTTTCCATTTCTTGCACTGTGAGTATGACAGGGTGGCCCCACCTGTCATCCTCCTTAGCCCCTATGTTTTTTTATTACTAGCAAAAGGGCCCGTGCGTTGCAACGGGAAATACATTGTGAGAAGGTAAAGGAAAACATGAAGAGACAATTTCCTGCATCACGTACAACGATGTGACATCACATGTGCCATTGCTTACAATCTTGTCATCAGCTCATCAGTGGCCGAGCTTGAAAGAAAAGCTGGGCGGCCGAGCGAAAGTAAAAACACAAATTTTTTGCATTACTCACTAATCCTTACCTTTTGTTCTCATTGAATTTTACCTTCTTTGTTTAATAAGAAAGTTACAAGCAAGGCGATCTCATACTCTAAAAGGACTTTGGATTCCTGAATAAAAAATATTTGCCCATCTTCTATTTTTACGTATGAATGAATCGATAACAAAATGCATAATTTTCTTTCAGTTCGACTAATGGGTTAAAAAAAGCACTTCTTATCTTTATTAGAAATTGCCCAATGGAGTCAGGAGGTGAACATGGAGCCCAGAGAGATAGGGGGCGGTATCACGGTGAGGTTTCGAATGATGGCATGAAGAAGTTCACTATCAAATGAAGCAAATTTGAGCATTATATCAACCACAAAAAAATCATGTCAACTGTCCAAACTACAGTCACGATCTGAACACATGAAAGTAGTGTAGCAATATCTTCTTTGTGCAAAATATCTCAGAAAAGTATATGCCATCTTCTATCTACAGAAAACATCTGTTCTAAAAAAACAGTAAAATATACATCATCTTCTAGTACAAATATCTTCTCCTCTGAACAATCACACCCAACAAATTTAGGACCAGTTGTGCTCTGGAAGTTTGTATATATATGCACAAATAGATTCAGAAGTTAAGAACGTAGTCAGAAATGTTAGCAACAACTTGAATAGTACACTTACCAACATCCACTAATTATCCTACAATTGAAATACAAAGAAAGGTCAAGGAGAGAGAAGGTAGGCCGGGAGATTAAGGAGCTCCAGGGGCGCGCGGGAGAGAGAGGTTACTTGGTCATAGGCGGCCGCACGACCAGTAACGGCGATGAGCTTGGGCAGAGGCAGAGAGAACATGTACCTTGCCTATTGGCACGCATAGCAAATGAGGTAATGGTTACATTTACTGTCAGCAGAATGGTTCAGAATAAAGATAGTCTGATGACATAGAAATGTAAGTAGGTTGTTTGGAAGTCCCGCTCCTACCAGATTCACACCATGACCATGCTCTGGAAGTCTCTCCGTTTAACCTCTTGGTATGACAAATCCTCTCAGCATAGGAAAGTGACCTAGTGGTAAATCTAAAACTGATGTGCTGGGATATTAACAACCACAGAGGAAAGCTCAGAGTCCAAATCTGTTATCCTTAATGAAACGGTTGCTGAAAGTAAATCATTATGTGCCATTTTTTGAATGAACCTGGAACAGTTCCTTTAATGAAAAGGTTCCCTGGACTTTTCATTGGGTTGTGATCCTCTTTTTCATACATTAATTAGGAAACTGGAAATAACACTGAGATGGTTGGTAATGGGGATGGTGGTCATTTATCTAATTATCGAATTCCAAAACATTCGATCCAGGTGGGGCTCTAGCCCAGCATTCATGATTCAAAAAAAGAAAACATCTTGATCCATTTTTGCAATACAATAAAATAGTTAAACCTCCCACATTCAGATTGTTGTATACAAACACAGTGCACCTACTTGTAAAATTGATCAATGGAAGAGTTGATCTAAGAAAGCTTCATATGAGGCAAGGTCGTGTAGGAATATACCTATATCAGCAGCCCGTTTTTTAGATGGTGTAGCTGGTAAGTCTGCAATGTAACTGGATCTACAGAGCTTCCCCAAATCACATGTTCACCTAGACCAAAATAAAGCCTCCACCTGTCAAAATCACATGCCTAGTGCTGATAACTTCCTAACGGCAAAACGTAAGGCAGTGAAAAGAAGTATCAATATACATACAATCGAATCAAGTACAAGAGCACAGGCGTCTGAGACTTCACATTAGTGGCGCTCGTAGCCCTCAAACATCTCGCTCATGACTGCTTCCCTTGATCACCTCCATCTGCTTTTCACATTCAGATTTCAGACTATGAAAAATGGAGTGGAGGGGAGCAGATGTCATAGAAACAGAACTGCTAGAAGAGAATAATATTTCCCTACCTCTCAGTATACATGCACATATACACAGGCAAGCAAACCGAACTACAAAATTGAAACGAAATCTGCAAAGTTTGCGAGGTATTAAATTTTGCCATGTTGCAATTCAGTGTTTACTCTGAAATATCTTAAGTAAATAAAAATTCAGAGTTGCAAACGTAGCTTCCAGAAGAATACTACCATTGAGGCAAAAGAACCCCACAAGAAAACATGCCCATGATTTGCATAATAGACAGTTCAACAACAAGATATGAGATGAATGGCATACACCTTGTCCTTGGCAGTGCCGGCGTTGGGCAACTGGTCGACGAGCTCAATTGGGATGTTATGGCCGGTGACATGTGTGATAGCTGAAATCTAGACATGCTATTAGAACTTTAAAGAAACTCGAAATTTTTTGGGTTCATGCTGGAGTTCACAGCGCTTGTAGTGCAAATGAACCACTGCTTGCCACCAAAGCAGACAATGGCAGTGATCTCCCGTATGGATTACTCACTGAGAACCACGTCAATGCCAAGCTGCCATGACCATAATGCAGCTCTCATTGCCTAAACTGAACCGAATCACACTCATCTTCGACTTGCCCTTGCAGCTCCCTTCTACTTCAATTCAATCAGATTGCAACCTACACCTGCACAGAGTGAGACTGACCAGTCAAATACTCCACCTCCATAAATCTCTCCATATACCAAACCCCGAGAACACATCAAATTTAAATCAAAACAAGACCCCAGTCTGAACCCTCAAAAGTATAACCATACTCCCCTAAATCTGCAGGACAACTTCTCAAAATCATGAACTCATGTGCTAATAAAGGAAGCCCAATTTTATTTTTGAACAAACTGACAGAATGCTGGAAAGGAGATGTGCTATCAACAAAAGCTATCATCACAAGCTTTATTCATTTAGGATATACTAAGTACTGTGAAAGTAGAAAACAAAAAAAGGCATCCCCATTTTTTCTATAGAGATCAGTAGCAGCAAACGATAGCAGCTAAGCAATGGAGCCCTGTCCTCTATCATTTTCCCTATGTCCTAAATTGCCAATCATCTTCTCCTGCACCGAACACCAACCACTCCACATCTCCACCTGTTGTCTTACCCATGATGGTATAGTATCAGAATTTTGTTCAAAAAATGGACTTGTACAAATGCGAGAGATAGAGAGCAGATGGGGGTTGATTGCCCTATCTTGGTGCAGCAGAGGCACCATCCGAGGTGAGGAGGTGCTGCTGGCTAGGGTTCCTTCCTGCCCTTGACGATGGCGACCGTGGTGGATGGGGAAATCCCATGGTGTTCTCCATCTGCATCTACAAAAGAGGATATAAAGAGAAGATGAGATGTAGGGGTGGCGGATCCCGGCCAAGAAGGAAGGAGGGACGAACATGCGGCCGCCGGAGACACACCGGCGAAGCCCTGCACGAAACCCTAGCCACGGGGGTGGGGTTGCGAGCAGGTGGTAGACGCCGGGAGCGGAAAATCTGGCCAGAGAGGAGGGAGGCGCGGATGATAGGGAGCTCGGGGGCGTGCTGCGCGGCGCCGGAGCTCGCCGGAAGCGGCCGACGTGGGTGGTGGCAGCGGCGAGGACTGCGTGGGCGAGAGGGAGAGGAAGAGTGCCCGTGCGTGTGTTGTGTTCTTTTTTTTTACAAATCTGCTCGGACAGCGCGTTCAATACTCCGAACGCCAGGGTGTTTTGTGCAAACATGAAACGTTTTCTCAGATATCCACTTAAGTTAGGATTGCGGGTTGAATTCAGAAAAATGAACGGACTTTTCTGCAAAAACGCCGACGACGTACGACAGAAACCCAATTCTCTTTATTATTATTAGCTACTAAAGATAAAGACTAAAGATAAAGACTAAAGATTTTTTTTATTTGTTTTATTTTTGGTTCCCAGCGAATATTCCATTTCTGGCATATGGAATCTGTCCTTTTCGGGCAAGTCCAATTCTGGACGTTTCCAATTTTGGAATATGCCATTTCTGTCATTTACCATATAGGGCAGGTTTTAACTTAGTGCATTTGTGATGATTTTTCTACAGCAACCCTAACATATTATATATGTTTTTGGGGTAGAAAAATCCCACCAATCCAGTGGTGGCATTAGTGTCTGCATTTGAGCAAGTTCATGAACATGCCATCTTAATCCATGTTACTGTTTTGCCCCTTATGTGTTGGTTCATGCAAATATGCTAGGTGTTTGATTTGCACATGAGTAGCTTCATTTTCATGCCTACCTCATGCTAGTACTTGTTACATGCCATGACTTGCCTGGTAGTGAGTTGATCAAGCCTGTAGAGATGCCATGATGAATCTGTTTCTGCTATGTCTAGTAATTCCACTAAGTCTGTAGAACTGTTATCTCTTGCATTATTGCCATGCTATTTTAGTCATGCTCTAGTGGATTTTAGATTGAGCTCAGTGTTCATGTTTCGTAGAGCAGCTCATGTACATCACTGCTGTGCATCTTGTTCATATGTTTGGGTGCTATAGCTTACTTATACTTTGCATCCAAGTGGCCATGTTGCTGTTTGCATCATATCTTGTCGTGCTTGTCATTTGAAAACCGTGCACCCGAATCCGGTGATCTCTATTTCGATTCCAACCGAAATCATCTCATCTTTCCAGCGGCATACTTGGGTTGCCAAGTTGATGCCTTGTTCTTCATCTTTCCTTCCGAAGCATGCATATGCTTTGCATATCACATCTCGCATATCATGACATGTATTGCATCATGTTGTTTGTGCATTGCACCGTGATTTATTGTGGTTCCTCACTTGTGTTCTTGCTTTGGGTAGTGCCGGGAGACGAGTACGTGCACGAGGAACCTGTTGAGTACGCTAACGAGGATCAAGCCTTCGACAACTTTGAGAACCTTGCAGGCAAGATGACCTTACCTTCGATATCACTTCTATCTTTGCTTGCTAGTACTCGCTCTATCGCTATGTTAGCTCTACCTGCCATTGTTTATCATGCCTCCCTATTGCCATGTCAAACCTCTAACCATCCTGTCCTAGCAACCATTGTTTGGCTATGTCAGCGCTTTCGCTCAGCCCCTCTTATAGCATTGTTAGTTGCAGGTGAAGATGAAGTTTGTTCGTGGTCGGAACATGGATATTTTTGGGATATCACAATATCTCCTGTTTAAATTAATGCACCTTATATACTTGGTAAAGGGTGGAAGGCTCGGCCTTATGCCTGGTGACTTGTTTCACTCTTGCCGCCCTAGTTTCCTTCTTACCGGTGTTATGTTCCTTGATTTTGCGTTCCTTACACTGTTGGGTGATTTATGGGACCCCCTTAACAGTTCGCTTTGAATAAAACTCCTCCAGCAAGGCCCAAACTTGGTTTTACCATTTGCCACCTAAGCCCTTTTCCCTTGGGTTTTCGCGAGCCCAAGGGTCATCTTTATTCAATCCCCCCCCCCCCGGGCCAGTGCTCCTCTGAGTGTTGGTCCATACTAGAGCACCGTGCGGGACCATTCCTTGGCAAGTTGGATTACGTCGGTACCTGTACGCTTCGCTTATCCGGTGTGCCCTGAGAACGAGATATGTGCAGTTCCTATCGGGATTTGTCGGCACAGTCAGGTGGTCTTGCTGGTCTTGTTTTACCATTGTCGAAATGTTTTGCGAACCGGGATTCCGAGGCTGATCGGGTCTTCCCGGGAGAAGGTTTATCCTTCGTTGACCGTGATAGCTTGTGATGGGCTGAGTTGGACACCCCTGTAGGGTATATAATCTTTCGAAAGCCATGCCCGCAGTTATGAGGCAGATGGGAATTTGTTAATGTCCGGTTGTAGATAACTTGACACTTGACCTCTTTAAAATGCATCAACAGCGTGTGTAGCCATGATGGTCTCTTCTCGGCGGAGTCCGGGAAGTGAACACGGTTGGAGTTATGCTTGACGTAAGTAGTTTCAGGATCACTTCTTGATCATTTCTAGCTTCTCGACCGATGCGTTGCTTCTCTTCTCGCTCTCACTTGCGTATGTTAGCCACCATATATGCTTAGTGCTTGCCGCAGCTCCACCATATTACCCCTTACCTACCTATGAGCTTAAATAGTCTTGATCTCGCGGGTGTGAGATTGCTGAGTCCCCGTGGCTCACAGATTCTACCAAAACAGATGCAGGTGCCGAGGATACTGGCGCAGATGGCACAACTGAGCTGAAGTGGGAGTTTGATGAGGCCCTTGGTCGTTACTATGTATCGTTTCCAGATGATCAGTAGTGGAGCCCAGTCGGGGCGATCAGGGATCTAGCATTTGGGGTTGTCTTCTTTTCATTTGAACTTGACCGTAGCCGGTCTATGAGTGTACTTTGAATGATGTATGATCTTAATTTATGTATTGTGTGAAGTGGCGATTGTAAGCCAACTCTCTTTATCCCATTCTTGTTCATTACATGGGATTGTGTGAAGATGACCCTTCTTGCGACAAAACCACCATGCGTTTATGCCTCTAAGTCGTGCTTCGACACGTGGGAGATATAGCCGCATCGTGGGTGTTACAGTGCTTCACTTATATCTTTTGAGTTTGATAGTTTTTGCTCTAGTGCTTCACTTATATCTTTTAGAGCACGGTGGTGATTTATTTTTGTAGAAATTACTAGTCTCTCATGCTTCACTTATATTATTTTAAGAGTCTTCTAGAACAGCATGGTATTTGCTATGGTTATAAAATGGATCCTAGAATGGTAGGCATCCAAGTTGGGTATAATAAAAACTACCATAGGAAGTGAATTGGATGCTATGATCAATTTGATACTTGATAATTGTTTTGAGATATGGAGGAGTGATATTAAAGTCATGCTAGTTGGGTGATTATGAATTTAAATAATGCTTGTGTTGAAGTTAGCATGTCCCGTAGCATGCACGTATGGTTAAAGTTGTGTAACAAATTTGAAACATGAAGTACCTGACTTGTGCATCCTTATGAGTGGCAGTCGGGGACGAGCGATGGTCTTTTCCTACCAATCTATCCCCCTAGGAGCCTGCACGTAGTACTTGGTTTTTGATGACTTCTAAATTTTTGCAATAAGTATATGAGTTATTTTGACTAATTTTGAGTCCATGGATTATACGCACTTTTACCTTTCCGCCTTTGCTAGCCTCTTCGGTACCGTGCATTGCCCTTTCTCACCTTGAAAGTTGGTGCAAACTTCGCCGGTGCATCCAAACCCCGTGATACGATACGCTCTATCACACATAAACCTCCCTATATCTTCCTCAAAACAGCCACCATACCTACCTATTATGGCATTTCCATAACCATTTCGAGATATATTGCCATGCAACTTTCCACCGTTCCGTTCATCATCATCATGACATACTTTACTTTTGTCATATTGCCATTGCATGATCATGTAGTTAACATCGTATTTGTGGCAAAGCCACCATGCATTATTTTTCATACATGTTACTCTTGATTTATTGCACCATCCCGGTACACAACCGGAGGCATTCATATAGAGTCATATATACCTTGTTCTAGTTTCGAGTTGTAATTCTTATGTTGTAACCAATAGAAGTGTGATGATCATCATTATTAGAACATTGCCCAAAGAAAAAAAAGAAAAAAAAGAAGAAAGGCCAAAAAAAAGAAAGGCCCAAAAAAAATAAAAAGAAAAAAAAAGAAAAAAATAAAATAAATAAAAAGGGCAATGTTACTATCTCTTTTTCCACACTTGTGCTTCAAAGTAGCGCCTTTTTCTTCATGTAGTGAGTCTCATATATTGTGCTTCAAAGTAGCACCATGTTTTTCATATAGTGAGTCTCATAAGTTGTCTTTTTCATACTAGTGGGAATTTTTCATTATAGAACTTGGCTTATATATTCCTACGATGGGCTTCCTCAAATGCTCAAGGTCTTCGTCAGCAAGCAAGTTGGATGCACACCCACTGGTTTTCTTTTGTTGAGCATTCATTTATAGCTCTAGGGCATCCGTTGCATGGCAATCCCTACTCCTCATGTTGACATCAATTGATGGGCATCTCCATAGCCCGTTGATTATCCTTGTCAATGTGAGACTTTCTCCTTTTTTGTCTTCTCCACACAATCCCCATCATCATATTCTATTCCACCCATAGTGCTATATCCATGCCTCACGCTCATGTATTGTGTGAAGGTTGAAAAAGTTTGAGATTATTTAAGTATGAAACAATTGCTTGGCTTGTCATCGGGGTTATTGAAGTTGGGAACATCTTTGTGTGACGAAAATGAAGCATAGCCTAACTATACGATTTTGTAGGGATGAACTTTCTTTTGCCATGTTATTTTGAGAAGACATGATTACTTTGATTAGTATGCTTGAAGTGTTACTATTTCTTTTATCAATATGAACTTTTATTTTGAATCATTTGGATCTGAACATTCATGCCACAATAAAGAAAATTACATTATGAATTATGCTAGGTAGCATTCCACATCAAAAATTCTCTTTTTATCATTTACCTACTCGAGGACGAGCAGGAATTAAGCTTGGGGATGCTTGATACGTCTCCAACGTATCTATAATTTTTGATTGTTCCATGCTGTTATATTACCCCTTTTGGATGTTTATGGGTTTTATTTTACACATTTATATCATTTTTGGGACTAACCTACTAACCGGAGGCCCAACCCATATTGTTGTTTTTTGCCCATTTCAGTATTTCAAAGAAAAGGAATATCAAACGGAGTCCAAACGAAATGAAACCTTCGGGAGCGTGATTTTTGGAATGAATGTGATCCAGAGGACTTGGAGTGCAAGACAAGAAGCTGCCGAGGCTCCCACGAGATAGGAGGGCGCGCCCCCCTGTCTCGTGGGCCCGTCGGGCGGCCACCGACGTACTTCTTCTTCCTATATATACCTACGTACCCCGAAAACATCCAGGAGAAGGACGAAACACAATTTCCACCACCATAACCTTCTGTATCCGCAAGATCTCATCTTGGAGCCTTCGCCGACACTCTACCGGAGGGGGAATCGACCACGGAGGGCTTATTCATCAACATCCTTGCCCCTCCGATGAGTTGTGAGTAGTTTACCACAGACCTACGGGTCCATAGTTATTAGCTAGATGGCTTCTTCTCCCTTTTTGGATCTCAATACAATGTTCTCCCCCTTTCTTGTGGAGATCTATTCGGTGTAAACTCTTTTTGCGGTGTGTTTGTCGAGATCCGATGAATTGTGGGTTTATGATCAAGTTTATCTATGAATAATATTTGAATCTTCTCTGAATTCTTTTATGTATGATTGAGTTATCTTTGCAAGTCTCTTCGAACTATCAGTTTGGTTTGGCCTACTAGATTGATCTTTCTTGCCATGGAAGAAGTGCTTAGCTTTGGGTTCAATCTTGCGGTGTCCTTACCCAGTGACATAAAGGGTTGCAAGGCACGTATTGTATTGTTGCCATCGAGGATAACAAGATGGGGTTTATATCATATTGCTTGAGTTTATTCCTCTACATCATGTCATCTTGCTTAATGCGTTAGTCTGTTCTTATGAACTTAATACTTTAGATGCATGCAGGAGTCGATCGATGTGTGGAGTAATAGTAGTAGATGCAGGCAGGAGTCGGTCTACTTGTTATGGACGTGATGCCTATATACATGATCATGCCTAGATAATCTCATAACTATGCGCTTTTCTATCAATTGCTCGACAGTAATTTGTTAACCCACTGTAATACTTATTCTATCTTGAGAGAAGCCACTAGTGAAACCTATGGCCCCCGGGTCTATCTCTTATCATATTTACTTTCAATCTACTTTTATTTGCATCTTTACCTTTTGCATCTATATTATAAAGTACGAAAAATATATTTGTCTTATCTCACTATCTTTATTAGATCTCACTTTCACAAGTGGTCGTGAAGGGATTGACAACCCCTTTATTGCATTGGTTGCGAGTTCTTTGTTTGTTTGTGTAGGTGCGTGGGACTTTTGAGGAGCCTCCTACTGGATTGATACCTTGGTTCTCAAAAACTGAGGGAAATACTTACACTACTATTGCTGCATCACCCTCTCCTCTTCGAGGAAAACCAATGCAAGCTCAAGACGTACCAGTCGACAAGTTCACAAAGTGGCCAGAGGTGGAAGCAGTGAGGAAGGTGACGGCGCAGTCAGCCATCAAGTTCTTCAAGGGACTAGTGTGCCGTTTTGGGGTGCCCAACAGGATCATCACTAACAACGGCACATAGTTCACAAGCCATGCCTTCATGCAATACATTGAGGATCTCGGCAGCAGGGTAAACGGGAAGTGGAAACTGTGTATTGATTACACAGATTGTTGACTCCACGACTGGGTGTGAACTTTTATCATTCCTCGACGCCTACTCGGGATACCACCAGATCTTCATGACGAAAGATGAAGAGGAGAAGACAACATTCATCACCCCATGTGGTAGGTATTGCTTTTTACGGATGCCTTTCGGGTTGAAGAGTGCTGGCTCAACCTTTGCGAGAGCGGTCCAAATTGGTTTTGAGCCCCAGCTACATAGAAATATGGAAGCTTATATGGATGACATAGTGGTCAAAACCAAGGACAAAGCAACAGTTGTGCAAGATCTGGAGGAAACATTTGCAAACCTGCACAAGATCAACCTCAAACTGAACCCTGAGAAGTGTGTCTTCGGCGTCCCGTTTGGCAAGCTTCTCGGATTATTTGTGTCCCAGCGCGGGATTGAAGCAAATCCAGATAAGATCGAGGCCATTGAGCAGATTGAGGCACCCAAATGGATAAAGGACATGCGTCGGCTCACTGGCTGCGTTGCCGCCATGAGCCGATTCATCTCCAAGTCCGCGGAGCGTGCCCTTCCTTTTTTCAAGAGCTTGAAGAAAACGGGGCCAGTAGAGTGGACCCTGGAGGCCGAGGCAGCGCTCCAAGATTTGAAGAAGTACCCCTCCTCTACCCCGGTGCTGGTCGCGCCCAAACCACAAGAACCGTTGCTGCTGTATCTAGCGGCAACAAATCAGGTGGTTAGTGCCGCACTAGTGGTGCAGAGAGAGGTCGATGAGGAGGCAGCGGCAGCGGCAGAGTCAAAGGATGGCGAGCCAGAACCCTCCCCGGCAGGGCTCGGTCCCGGCAAGACTGAGTCCCCGGCGGAGGCTGACGCTAGTGCGACAGGGCCCACGCGACCGGGTGAAGAGGCGCAGGAGAAGAAAATGGTACAACACCTAGTTTACTTCGTCAGCTCCCTCTTGTAGGGGGCTAGGTCAAGGTATTCGGGTGTGCAAAAGCTGCTCTTCGGCCTTCTTATGGCCTCGAGGAAGCTACGCCATTACTTCCAAGCACACGAGATCACGGTGGTCACCCGCCTCCCATTGCAGCGGATACTGCATAACCCAGATGCAACAGGAGGATCGTGGAATGGGCCCTGGAGTTGTCAAGTTTCGGTTTAAAGTTCAAAAGTATCTCAACGATTCAGAGCAGAGTCTTGGCGGAGTTTGTTGTAGAATGGACCTCGACGCCCGACGAAGAGGTGCAGGAAACCACTCTCCCCGGCAAGGAAACGAGCCGCAACTGGATCATGTACTTTGATGGGGCCTTTTCGCTACAAGGCACCAGTGCTGGTGTGCTGCTTGTCGCACCCACCGGAGAGCACCTCAAGGAAGTCATCCAGATGCTCTTCCCCTGGGAGATGTCAACTAACAACACCACCAAGTACGAGGGTTTGCATGCCGCTCTCAGGATCGCGGCGGACCTCGGAGTCAAAAATCTCATCGTCAGGGGCGACTCACAGCTCGTCGTCAAGCAAATCAACAAAGATTATCAATGCCATTGATAGAAGCTTACGTAGATGAGGTGAGGAAACTGGAAGAGCGCTTTGACGGTATACAAGCGGAGCATGTCCCTCGTACGGAGAACGACATCGCCGACTACCTGTCAAAGCACGCTGCCCTCAAGCTACCTATGGAACCAGGTACTTTTGTGCTTCAGTTAACTCAACCATCCGTTGAGCCGTCAACCGGGCAGAGCAAGCGGAGAAAGCTAGGCTCCGGCAAGTACTTCCCCACCAAGCTCCCCGGAGCCGTTGGCGAAGATGTTGCCATGGATGCCGATCCTGCCGCGGGGCAACTGACTCCGGCAGGGCCTCAGGTCATGGCCGTAGAGACGACCGCTCCCGTGGAAGAAGAGATGCCTTTGGTCCTTGTCGTCGAGCCACAGGCTCCGGCATGGGCGCAGCACACTGTCCGATTCCTCCAAAAAGGAGAGCTTCCTGAGGAGCAGGAAGAGGCAGAAAGAGTAGCCTGCCGATCTGCTCTATACCAATTCGTTGATAACCTATTGTACAGAAAAAGACCGAATGGGGTGAAATTGAAGTGCATCTCCCGGGAGGAAGGACTAAAGCTGTTGCCAAAGATACATGGAGGCATACGTGGCTCCCACATAGGGTCGAGGGCCCTTGCCGGCAAGGCTTTCCGGCAAGGCTTTCTGGCAAGGTATCTTCTGGCCCACCACACTCCAGGATGCGACGCCACTAGTAACCAAGTGTGAAGCGTGCCAGTTCCATTTGAAGAAGCTCCATCAACCAGCTCGACATATTGGGCCCCTTCCCCCGTGCTATCTGGGGTTTTGAGTACTTGTACGTTGCAGTCGATGATACGTCTCCAACGTATCTATAATTTTTGATTGTACCATGCTATTATATTACCCCTTTTGGATGTTTATGGGCTTTATTTTACACATTTATATCATTTTTGGGACTAACCTACTAACCGGAGGCCCAGCACATATTGCTGTTTTTTTTGCCTATTTCAGTATTTTGAACAAAAGGAATATCAAATGGAGTCCAAACGGAATGAAACCTTCGGGACATGATTTTTGGAACGAGCATGATCCAGAGGACTTGGAGTGCCAGCCAAGAAGCTGCCAAGGCTCCCACGAGATAGGAGGGCCCCCCTATAGGGCGCGCCCCCCTGTCTCGTGGGCCTCTCGGGTGGCCACCGATGTACTTCTTCCTCCTATATATACCTACATACCCTGAAAACATCCAGGAGAAGGACGAAACAAAGTTTCCACCAACGTAACCTTTTGTATCCGCGAGATCTCATCTTGGAGCCTTCGCCGACACTCTGCCGGAGGGGGAATCGACCGCGGAGGGCTTCTACATCAATATCCTTGCCCCTCCGATGAATTGTGAGTTGTTTACCACAGACCTACGGGTCCATAGTTATTAGCTAGATGGCTTCTT
The DNA here is from genome assembly GCF_018294505.1 of Triticum aestivum. Taxonomy (NCBI): domain Eukaryota; kingdom Viridiplantae; phylum Streptophyta; class Magnoliopsida; order Poales; family Poaceae; genus Triticum; species Triticum aestivum. The sequence continues at coordinate 554,038,036 of NC_057804.1, forward strand.
CTCCCTTTTTGGATCTCAATACAATGTTCCCCCCCTTTCTTGTGGAGATCTATTCGGTGTAAACTCTTTTTGCGGTGTGTTTGTCGAGATCCGATGAATTGTGGGTTTATGATCAAGTTTATCTATGAATAATATTTGAATCTTCTCTGAATTCTTTTATGTATGATTGAGTTATCTTTGCAAGTCTCTTCGAACTATCAGTTTGGTTTGGCCTACTAGATTGATCTTTCTTGCCATGGGAGAAGTGCTTAGCTTTGGGTTCAATCTTGCGGTGTCCTTACCCAGTGACAGAAAGGGTTGCAATGCATGTATTGTATTGTTGCCATCGAGGATAACAAGATGGGGTTTGTATCATATTGCTTGAGTTTATTCCTCTACATCATGTCATCTTGCTTAATGCGTTACTCTGTTCTTATGAACTTAATACTCTAGATGCATGCAGGAGTCGATCGATGTGTGGAGTAATAGTAGTAGATGCAGGCAGGAGTCGGTCTACTTGTTATGGACGTGATGCCTATATACATGATCATGCCTAGATAATCTCATAACTATGCGCTTTTCTATCAATTGCTCGACAGTAATTTGTTAACCCACTGTAATACTTATGCTATCTTGAGAGAAGCCACTAGTGAAACCTATGGCCCCCGGGTCTATCTCTTATCATATTTGCTTTCAATCTACTTTTATTTGCATCTTTACCTTTTGCATCTATATTATAAAGTACGAAAAATATATTTGTCTTATCTCACTATCTTTATTAGATCTCACTTTCACAAGTGGTCGTGAAGGGATTGACAACCCCTTTATTGCATTGGTTGCAAGTTCTTTGTTTGTTTGTGTAGGTGCGTGGGACTTTTGAGGAGCCTCCTACTGGATTGATACCTTGGTTCTCAAATACTGAGGGAAATACTTACACTACTATTGCTGCATCACCCTCTCCTCTTTGAGGAAAACCAATGCAAGCTCAAGACGTACCAGTCGACAAGTTCACAAAGTGGCCAGAGGTGGAAGCAGTGAGGAAGGTGACGGCGCAGTCAGCCATCAAGTTCTTCAAGGGACTAGTGTGCCGTTTTGGGGTGCCCAACAGGATCATCACTAACAACGGCACACAGTTCACAAGCCATGCCTTCATGCAATACATTAATGATCTCGGCAGCAGGGTCTGTTTTGGCTCCGTGGCACATCCACGGAGCAACGGCCAAGCGGAGAGAGCAAATGCTGAAGTCCTGCGAGGCATAAGAATGAAGACTTTTGACAGGCTGCGCAAGTGGAAGACGCTGGATTGATGAGTTGCCGGCGGTTCTTTGGTCGATCAGAACGACGCCAAATCGAGCCACCGGCCAGACACCCTTTGCCCTGGTCTACGGGGCAGAAGCAGTTCTCCTCACGGAACTCATATACGGGTCACCTCGAGTGGTATCTTATGATGAGCTTGAGCAAGAGCGATTGTAGCAAGATGACGCAATGCTCCTGGAGGAAGATCGTCTCCAAGCGGCTGTGAGAGCAGCACGCTACCAGCAAGCCGTGCGCCGCTACCATAGTCGCAAGGTTCATGCCCGGAGCTTTGAGGAAGGCGACCTTGTTCTTCGGCACGTTTAGTCGGCCAAGAATTCAACAAGTTGATGCCAAAGTGGGAAGGCCCTTATCGGGTAACACGAGTCACCAGGCCCGGCGCAGTCCGGCTGGAGACCGAAGATGCCGTTCCAGTGAGCAATTCCTGGAACATCGAGCATCTCAACAAGTTTTACCCATAAGGCGCGGCTGCCGGGCCTCCTGGCAAGCCACCCTTTTGTAGAAGCCTTGCCGGCAAGGCATGTAACCCTTTGTACAAAGCCAGACGTAGACCCTGAGAATAAATAAAGGATGCGCTGGCGCCCTAAGTTATAGCATGCATGCTAGGTTGAGTCTCTTCCTTGGTTAGGGTCGATAGTGCTTGGCAGAGGCTAACCCCTAGCTTAGAGGTCAAGTGTGCGTCTCTCTGTTCTTCTCTGTCTTCTTTGGTTCGAAGGGTACATAAGTAGTCTTCCCGAGCTATTTTGGAAGAAAGGGGACGGACCGGCGTCCGGGCCCAGGCAAGCCAGAGTTGCGAGGGGCTGCAAGAACAAGGATCCATCCGCGGCAAGCCAAGGTTGCCGGGGGCTGCAGAACCAGATAAGTTCTCTATCCTCTATCATGCATTTCATTATGGACTGGGATATGTGAAACCTCGTTTTATCCCTAGGCTACCGTGCTCCCCTCTTTCCATACCCTAGGACCATCTCCTGGTGCGAATTTGGACGTAGTCACGGCAGCAAGGAAATGAAACAAGGATCCTAAGCCCACCTCATCCTTGCCTCCGCCAAGGGCGTGAGAAAGGTCGAGTGAAGTGGGGGGACGACAAGGCCTGTTGCCGGGCGAAAAATGTTTATCCTAAAAAATAACGAGGATTCGCTCCTTGTCGTGGGTTCCACCCGCAAACAGAAAAACCCGACAAACATCCCTTTTTCATTAAAAAATATCCCGTACAGGTACAGTTCATACGAAATGAAAAACATGAGGAAGGGGATTACAAGTTCTAAAGTTAACAAAGACCTGAAGGCTTACAAGACTAAAAAGAGATAAGATACCCGTAATCCCTTTCTTGTCCCTCTCCTCAGGAAATGAAACAAGAAGTCAGAAGGGAAAAAGGGGCGCCTAGACGAGCTACGAGTGGCAGAAGACACCAAGAGAACATCTCGGTGGCCGTCCAAAGGCTGGATGGTGATGGCGCCGCTGGAGGAAGAGCTCGAAGACGAGGCAACAGGACGTCAATACGCGACGAAGGCGTCAGTGCCCGCGTACTCCGATTTGACGGCCTTGCTGCCCGCCCTCTTCCTCTTCTGCAGCCTCCCAACGCCAGCCGCCCAAGGAGACGACCCCGAGAAGTTCAACGAGTCGGCGACACGAATGATGGGGTCGCCTATGCCGCCCGGAGCGGCGCCCGACGCCTAGTCGGACCCATCATCCTGCCGCCCACTACCCTCGTCGTCACTGCCGTTTTCTTCCTCGCCACTCTCGCTCGAGGAGGAATCTTCATCCTCAGAAGAGCTCTCCACGCAGCACCTTACGCGAGTCCCGAAGTGCCCGAAGATCTTGACAGAGAGGAGGCCACTCTCCTTTAGTTTGAAATGGAGAGTGAGCCCCTTCGTCAAGCTGTGGATGCGAGTGAAAGTTTTCCACCCTCGGCGGAGATACATGATATGAGGGGCGGGGAACTCGACGTCGGCCCATGTGCCGCTGTTCCCGCTACCCCTCATATGCAGCCGCAACGCCTGCGGCGGATCTAGCTCCATCTCCCACGCAAATGGAGTCGGGAGGCGAAGACAACAGTGCGGTGGCTGGCGCAGCCTGATGAAGAATTCGCAAGGGTTGTCCCCGACGTGGCCCTCCATCGGAGGAGGGCCACTGGCGGAGGTGAGGCCGATCTGCCGCCCCGTCCTCCTCTCCCTCGACCACCATGACGACGTCGACCTTGCCCCCTCCCCCTCCCTCTAGCGACCGGCTCCGCCGCTATGAACTCTTGGGGAGGAGCGATGCGTTGTCTAGCCGAGACCCTCGCCGCCACTGATGAAGCGTCGCCACGCCCCCTCGCCATGGAAGAAGAAAGGAGGAAGCGGGAATGGGGAGAGGCAGATGAGAAAGGATTGAGAGGTGCCGTTCCTCCCGCTCCCCTCTTTATAAAGGGGCGGGGGCGAGGTTCAGCCGCCCCCTCTCGGCCAATCCGGCCCGTTGAAGTGACAGCAAGCGGGGCCATCGACCGCCCTCCCCACTCCATCGAAGGCACATGGGAATCGACCCACACGCGTGCGCGTGACTTCCTACATCCCGCACACGTCATTCGCTCTGCATCATGCATGCAGTGAACGTGGCGCGAGGGATGGGCGCAGTAGGATGCGTGGAGCGACGGTTCCCAAGTGAGGGCAGTAAATGAGCAGCGGCCCTGCGGTCTCGAAGAGACACGCACGCCGCCTCTTTACTGTCCACCACATGATGACGCCAGCATGCTTCCGTCACGCACGTGCACACGACCCCCACGTCGTGCATTCAACGCAAGTCGTGGGAAGTGCAGCAGACGGAGCAGTTACCGCGGTAAAATCCGCCCCACCTGCCCGTGCACCGTTCTGGGCCTGGCCCAACAACGTGTCGCGCTTATGTATGGCCCAGGCCTGGGGGCTCCTGTCGGTGTACAAAAGTAGGGGCTCTCCTTTTTACCCCTTTACTTGTGCATGGGCAGTCGAAGCCACGCGCCATGACCACGCATAGCAGGGCAAAGGAGGGAAGCCGGAGAGAAGCCGAAGGCTCGAGACAAACAAGGCAACATCAAGGACCAAGGCCACAAAGTGCAGATGGGCGAAGCAGGTTTCCCTGACAAGACCCTTGCCGGGGGCAGCTTCCGCAGCCCCGGCAAGCCCCTTGCCGGGGCAGCTCGCCCACACCAGCAGAGCGGGCCACCCTCGAGCCACGGTCTCCAACACCAACAACCATGTTGGACCAGGGCTCGGGAGGCACCTCCATGGTGGCATGCAGATCTTTGTGAAGACATAGAATGCTCAAGATCAGATGAGGATTGGAAGGCAACACTCCCTGCCAAGATCCTTACCGAAGAAACCCAGAAGACCCCCGGAAAGATCCTTGCCGGGGACGCCAGTGCGCCACTGCAAGACCCTTGCCGGGCCACCCGACAAGACCCTTGCCAGAGGGCCACAACAAGGCCACTGCCAGGCCCGCACCAACCAATTCCCCCCCGCCGCCCGCATGGAGCTGCTAGCCCAACCAGCTGGGCAGGCACCTGCGTGGAACATGCAGCTTCCGGGCCAACTCAGCACGCACCTGCGTGGCAGCATGCAGATCTTCGTGGATTTTCCACCACCGCGCCACCTCAGCTGCTTGCCTGCCTACATGGCACCGCATGCATCGCTGGCTAGGGCGTGTGTCGAAGCAAGGAGGAGTGGCGACGGACGGGACGGGCCTCGATCTCGTCCCTGATAAAGCGAGGGACACCTAAGCCATGCATTAAATGCATCTTGTCCTGTAATACGAGCGATAAGCTGGCAACACTGTAGGCTCTTTCCACCTCCTGTGTGCCACTTTGGCAGCCCCTTTCGCCTATAAAAGGAGGCCCATGGCATACAGAAGAAGGATTCGGCTCTTTCGAATCACGCAACATCCATAGCTAGTTCGAGAGATCAAGAACACTCAATACATCCACCAAGCAGGACTAGGGTTTTACGCATCCTCGCGGCCCGAACCTGGGTAAACGATCCTCGTGTCAACTACTAATCCTGCTCTTCTCACAACCCCGCACCCCCAACTGTAGTAGGGATTCTCGTGATCCCATAGGTGCCGTTTCCCACCGACACCAACCCAACAAAAACCTTCAGAGATACTTGTAGAGCATCTTTATGATCACCCAGTTATGTTGTGACATTTGATAGCACACAAGGTATTGCTCTGGTATCCGGGAGTTACATAATCTCATAGTCGAAGGAATATTTATTTGACATGAAGAAAGCAATAGCAATAAAACTGAACGATCAGTATGTTAAGCTAACGGATGGGTCTTGTCCATCACATCATTCTCCCAATGATGTGATCCCATTCATCAAATGAAAACACATGTCTATGGTTAGGAAACTTAACCATCTTTGATTAACGAGCTAGTCTATTAGAGGCTTACTAGGGACTTGTCTATGTATCCACACATGTATCAAGTTTCCGGTTAATACAATTCTAGCACGAATAATAAACATTTATCATGATATAAGGAAATATAAAATAACAACTTTATTATTGCCTCTAGGGCATATTTCCTTCAGATTCCTCTTACTTGGGCGCCTCCTATGGCTGCTCCTCCCTCCCTCCCATCTATATATGTGAGGAGGGGGCGGGGCGCCTAGTACACAACAGACAATTGCCTAGCCGTGTGCAGTGCCCCCCATCCACAGTTTACACCATCGGTCATATCTTTGTAGTGCTTAGGTGAAGCCCTACGAGGATCACTTCACCATCACCGTCACCATGCCATCGTGTTGACAGAACTCATCTACTTCCTCGACACCTTGCTAGATCAAGAAGGCGAGGGACGTCATCACGCTGAACATGTGCAGAACTCAGAGGTGACGTACGTTCGGTGCTTGATCAGTCGGAGCTAGAAGAAGTTCGACTACATGAACCGCGTTGTCAAACGCTTCCGTTTTCGGTCTACAAGGGTACGTAGACACACACTTCCCCTCGTTTTTATGCATCTCCTAGATAGATATTGCGTGAGCGTACGAATTTTTTGAAATTGCATGCTACGTTTCCAAACAGTGGCATCCGAGCTAGGTCTATGCGTAGATGATATGCACGAATATAACACAAAGAGTTGTGGGCGGTGATCGTCATACTTCTTACAACCAATGTCCTATTTTGGTTCGGTGGTATTGTTGGATGAAGCTGCCCGGACCAACCTTACATGACCACGTTCATGAGACCGGTTCCACCGACAGACATGCAACTAGTTTTGCATAAAGGAGGCTGGCGGGTGTCTGTTTCTCCTACTTTAGTTGACTCAAATTTGATCGCGGCTGGTCCTTGTTGAAGGTTAAAACAACAAACTTGATAAATCCCCGTTGTGGTTTTGATGCGTAGGTAAGAACAATTCTTGCCAGAAGCCCGTAGTAGCCATGTAAAACTTGCAACAACAAAGTAGAGGACATCTAACTTGTTTTTACAGGGCATGTTGTGATGTGATATGGTCAAGACATGATGTGATATACGTTATTGTATGAGATGGTCATGTTTTGTAAAAGTTGTTGGCAACCGTCATGATCCTTATGGTTGTCTCTTTATTGTATGAAATGCAAACGCCATGTAATTGCTTTACTTTATCACTATGCGTTAGCGATAGTTGTAGAAGCAATAGTTGGTGAGATGACCACGACGCTACGATGGAGATCAAGCTGTCAAGCCGGTGACAATGGAGATCATGACGATGCTTTGGAGATGGAGATCAAAAGCACAAGATGATGATGGCCATATCATGTCACATATTTTGATTGCATGCAATGTTACTCTTATGCTTCTTATTTTGCTTAGTACGGCGGTAGCATTATAAGATGATCCCTTAACTAAAGTTTCAAGGTATAAGTGTTCTCCCTGAGTATGCACCATTGCGACAGTTCGTCGTGTTGCGACACCACATGATGATCAGGTGTGATAGACTCTACGTTCACATACAACGGGTGCAAGACAGTTTTGCACATGCCGAATACTCGGGTTAAACCTGACGAGCCTAGCATGTACAGACTTGGCCTCGAAAAACTGGAGACCGAAAGGTCGAACGTGAATCATATAGTAGATATGATCAACATAGAGATGTTCACCATTGATGACTACCCCATCTCACGTGATGATCGGACATCGGTTAGTTGATTTGGATCACGTATCACTTAGATGACTTAAGGGATGTCTATTTAAGTGGGTGTTCTTAAGTAAATTGATTAATTGAAGTTAATTTATCATGAACTTAGTCCTGATAGTATTTGCATATCTATGTTGTAGATCAATAGCTCGCTTATAGCTCCCGTGTTTTATTTTTGATATGTTCCTAGAGTAAACTAAGTTGAAATATGATAGTAGCAGTGATGCAGACTAAGTCCGTGATCTGAGGATTATCCTCATTGCTGCACAGAAGAATTATGTCCTTGATGCACCGCTAGGTGACAGACCTATTGCATGAGCAGATACAGATGTTATGAATGTTTGGCAAGCTCAATATGATGACTACTTGATAGTTTTTTGCACCATGCTTTATGGCTTAGAACCAGGACTTCAAAAACGTTTTGAAAGCCACGGAGCATATGAGATGTTCCAAGTGCTGAAATTGGTATTTTAGACTCATGCCCGTGTCGAGAGGTATGAGACCTCTCGCAAGTACTTTGCCTACAAGATGGAGGAGAATAGCTCAGCCAGTGAGCATGTGCTCAGAATGTCTGGGTACTACAATCGATTGAATCAAGTGGGAGTTAATCTTCCAGATAAGATAGTGATTGACAGAGTTCTCTAGTCACTATCTCCAAGCCACTAGAACTTCCTAATGAACTATAATATGCAACGGATGACGAAAAGGATTCCCGAGATCTTTGCGATGCTGAAATCGGTGAAGGTAGAAATCGAGCATCAAGTGCTGATGGTTAAACAAGACCACTAGTTTCAAGAAAAAGGGCAAGGGAAAGAAAGGGAACTTTAAGAAGAATGGCAAGCAAGTTGCCACTCCCATGAAGAAGCCCAAAGCTGGACCCAAACCTGAAACTGAGTGCTTCTACTGTGGAGGAAATGGTCACTGGAAGTGGAACTACCCCAAATATTTGGCGGATAAGAAGGATGGCAAAGTGAACAAAGGTATATTTGATATACATGTTATGGATGTGTACCTTAATAGTATTAGGAGTAACCCCTGGGTATTTGATACTCATTCAGTTGCTAAGATTAGTAACTCGAAACAGGAGTTGCATAATAAACAAAGACTAGTCAAGGTGTTGATGTGTGTTGGAAGTGATTCCAAGGTTGATACGATGACCATCGCACACTCCCTCTACTTTTGGGAATAAAGTTGAGTCTAAATGTTACTTGGTGTTTGCATTGAGCATGAATATGATTGGATCATATTTATTGCAATACGGTTATTCATTTAAGTCAGAGAATAATTGTTGTTCTGCTTACATGAATAAAACCTTCTATGGTCATACACCCAATGTGAATGGTTTATTGAATCTCGATCATAGTGATACACATATTCATAATATTGATGCCAAAAGATGCAAAGTTGATAATGATAGTGCAACATATTTGTGGCACTGCCGTTTAGGTCATATTGGTGTAAAGCGCATGAAGAAACTCCATCTAGATGGACTTTTGGAATCACTTGATTATGAATCATTTGCCTCATGGGCAAGATGACTAAAACTCCTTTCTCTAGAGCAATGGAGCGAGCTAATGACTTATTAGAAATAATACATACTGATGTATGTCATTTGATGAGTGTTGAAGTACACGGCGGGTATCATTATTTTCTGACCTTCGTAGATGATTTGAGTAGGTATGGGTATATCTACTTAATGAAACACAAGTCTGAAACATTTGAAAAGTTCAGAAGAATTTCAGAGTGAAGTGGAGAATCATCATAACAAGAAAATAAAGTTTCTACGATTTGATCGCGAGGCGAATATTTGAGTTACGAGTTTGGCCTTCATTTAAAACAATGTGGAATAGTTTCACAACTCACGCCACCTGGAACACCACAACGTAATGGTGTGTCTGAACGTCGTAACCATACTTTATCAGATATGGTGCAATCTATGATGTCTCTTACCGATTTACCACTATCGTTTTGGGGTTATGCATTAGAGACAGCCGCATTCACATTAAATAGGACACCATCTAAATCCGTTGAGACGACACTATATGAACTATGGTTTGGCAAGGAACCTAAGCTGTCGTTTCTTAAAGTTTGGGGTTGCGACACTTATGTCAAAAGGCTTCAGCCTGATAAGCTCGAACCTAAATCGGAGTAGTGCGTCTTCATAGGACACCCTAAGGAAACAATTGGGTACACCTTCTACCACAGATCTGAAGTCAAGATTTTTGTTGCCAAGAATGGAACCTTTCTAGAGAAGGAGTTTCTCTCGAAAGAAGTGAGCGGGAGGAAAGTAGAACTTGATTCGGTTATTGTACTTTCTCTCAATTGAAAAGTAGCCCATCAGAGAAATTCATAACATCACGGGAACGGATTTCTCTCATCAAGTTACTACTAAACCTAGTAGGTCAACCAGAGGACGATCCGCACCAGAGTGGTACGGTTATTCTGGTCTGGAAGTCATGTTATTAGACCATGACGAACCTACGAACTATGAGGAAGCGATGATGAGCCCAGATTCCGATAAATGGCCTGAGGCCATGAAATCTGAGATAGGATCCATGCATGAGAACAAAGTATGGACTTTGATTGACTTCCCGATGATCGGCGAGCCATTGAGAATAAATGGAACTTCAAGAGGAAGACGGCCGCTAATAGTAGTGTTACTATCTAAAAAGCTCGAATTGTCGCAAAAGGTTTTCGACAAGTTCAAGGTGTTGACTACGATGAGACTTTCTCATCCGTAGCGATGCTTAAAATCTGCCCAAATCATGTTAGCAATTGCTGCATTTTATAATTATGAAATCTGGCAAATGGACGTCAAAACTGCATTCCTTACTGGATTTCTTAAAGAAGAATTGTATATGATGCATCCAGAAGGTCTTGTCGATCCTAAAGGTGCTAATAAAGTGTGCAAGCTCCAGCGATCCATCGGTGGACTGGTGCAAGTATCTCAGAGTTGGAATATATGTTTTCATGAGATGATCAAAGCATATGGTTCTATACAGACTTATTGTGAAGCCTGTATTTACAAGAAAGTGAGTTGGAGCTCCGTAGCATTTCTGATATTATATGTGGATGACGTATTGTTGATTGGAAATAATATAGAATTTCTGGATAGCATAAAAGGATACTTGAATAAGATTTTTTTAATGAAAGACCTCGGTGAAGCTGCTTACATATTGGGCATCAAGATCTATAGAGATAGAGCAAGACACTTGATAAGACTTTCGATGAGTATATACCTTGATAAGATTTTGAAGAAGTTCAAAATGGATCAGTCAAAGGAGTTCTTGCCTGAGTTATATGGTATGAAGTTGAGTAAGACACAAAGCCCGACCACGGCAGAAAAATAGAGAGAGAATGAAAGTCATTCCCTATGCCTCAACCATAGGTTTTATAAAGCATGCCATTCTGTGTACCAGACCAAGTGTGTGCCTTGCCACGTATATGGCAAAGGGGTACAAGAGTGATCCAGGACTGGATCACTGGACAACGGTCGAAATTATCCATAAGAGGACTAAGGAAATGTTTCTCGGCTATGGAGGTGATAAAGAGTTCGTCGTAAAGGGTTACATCGATGCAAGCTTTGGCACTAATCCAGATGACTCTAAATCTCAATCTGGATACGTATTGGAAGTGGGAGCAATTAGCTAGAGTAGCTCCATGCAGAGCATTGTAGACATAGAAATATGCGAAATACATACATATCTGAATGTGGCAGACCCATTGACTAAACTTCTCTCACAAGCAAAACATTTGGGTGTTAATCACATGGCGATGTGAACTAGATTATTGGCTATAGTAAACCCTTTGGGTGTTGGTCACATGGCGATGTGAACTATGAGTGTTAATGACATGACGATGTAAACTATTGGTGTTAAATCACATGGCGACGTGAACTAGATTATTGACTCTAGTGCAAGTGGGAGACTAAAGGAAATATGCCCTAGAGGCAATAATAAATTTGTTATTTAATATTTCCTTATTGATGATAAAGGTTTATTATTCATGCTAGAATTGTATTGATCGGAAACTTAAAAACATGTGTGAATACATAAACAAATACCGTGTCCCTAGTATGCCTCTACTAGACTAGCTCGTTGATCAAAGATGGTTAAGGTTTCCTAACCATGGACATGTGTTGTCATTTGATAACGGGATCACATCATTAGGAGAATGATCTGATGGACAAGACCCACCCGTTAGCTTAGCATTTGATTGTACAGTTTATTACTACTGCTTTCATGTATGTCAAATACATATTCCTTTGACTATGAGATCATGCAACTCCAGGATACCAGAGGAATGCCTTGTGTGCTATCAAACGTCACAATGTAACAGGGTGATTATAAAGATGCTCTACAGGTATCTTCAAAGGTGTTTTGTTGGGTTGGCATGAATCAAGATTAGGATTTGTCACTCTGAGTATAGGAGAGGTATCTCTGGGCCCTCTCGGTAATACACATCATCATCTTGCAAGCAAATGACAAAGGAGTTAGTCATGAGGTGATGTATTACTGAACGAGTAAAGAGACTTGCTGGTAACGAGATTGAACTAGGTATGAAGATAGCGACGATCGAATCTCGGGCAAGTAACATACCGATTGACAAAGGGAATTACGTATGTTGTCATAACAGTTCGACCGATAAAGATCTTCATAGAATATGTAGGAGCCAATATGAGCATCTAGGTTCCGCTAATGGTTATTGATTGTTGTTCGGAGTCCCGTATGAGGTCACGGACATGACGAGGAGTCTCGAAATGGTCAGGAGGTAAAGCTTGACATATAGGATGATGGTATTCGGACACCGAAAGTGTTCTGAAGGGTACCAGATACTTATCGGGTCACCGGAAAGGAGTTTCGGGCACTCCGGCAAAGATATGGGCCTTATGGGCCAAGTGAGGGAACACACCAGCCCTGGTGCGCCCCTATAGAGGCTAGCCCTGTGAGGAGGACAAGGAAAGAGGGGAGGGCAAGGAAAGTGTGGATTAGGATTCCTACTTCCTTCCCTCCCCCTCTTTCCTTCCACCTCGGTTATATATGCCGGGGGGGGAGGGGTGCTTGGGAGGGACTCCAAGTAGGATTCCTCCTACTAGGGTGCCTCCTATGGCTGCTCCTCCCTCCCTCCCACCTATATATATGAGGAGGGGGCGCCTAGCACACAACACACAATTGCCTAGCTGTGAGCGGCGCCCCCCTCCACAGTTTACACCCTCGGTCATATCTTCGTAGTGTTTAGGCAAAGCCCTGCGCGGATCACTTCACCATCACCGTCATCATGCCGTCGTGTTGACGGAACTCATCAACTTCTTCGACACCTTGCTGGATCAAGAAGGCGAGGGAAATCATCGCGCTGAACGTGTGCAGAACTCGGAGGTGCCGTATGTTCGGTGTTTGATCAGTCAAAGCTAGAAGAAGTGTCGGAGTAATGGGCCACGGGTAGGCTGACCCGAGCCCCAGAACCTTTCAAGACATCGGGGCAGGCCGCACCCCTCAAAGCCGAGTCTCAGATGACGACTCCCAGATGAGCCGAGTCTCAGATGACGACTCCCAGATGAGCCGAGTCTCACATGGCGACTCCCGGATGAGCCGAGTCTCAGATGACGACTCCCAGATGAACCGAGTCTCAGATGACGACTCCCAGATGAGCCGAGTCTCACATGACGACTCCCAGATGAACAGAGTCTTAGATGACGACTCCCAGATGGGCCGACTCATGGCCGGCGACTTCCGGAGGAGCCGACTATAGAAAGTCGGCCCACGACGCTACACTCATGGTGATAGGCGGGGCGGGTACGACCACGGCGTGGCCGTCACTTCCTGCCTGCGAGGAGCCGGCGTGGCTACAGTGTGCCGTACCGCCGGAGATCTTCGGCGTGGCCTGGCACTGTAGCCATGCCGGACCTGACCTCGGCCACAGTGCGCGGCACACTGTGGCCATGATGTCCTACCTATACGGCTCAGAGACGGCGAACCCGTCAGTCAGTGAGAGCATAGAAGACGGCGGATACGCCTCGAAGAAGACCCCGTGGGAGTCGGCTCCCCGGAGTCGGCCGACCTCTCCCACGGGTCCCACGCGCCATTAACCAGACAAGATGGGGAGTAACGACAGTGATCACCCGATAGACGGCGATACTGTTGCCACGACCCAATGACCAGGCCTGCGTCACCAGAAGCACGGCTACAGTGCCAGACTCGCCGGCGGGGCCCGCGAGTCGGCGGGCCCTATCAGTCGGCAGAGAAGACGGCGGCCTGTGAGACAGACGGCTGGGACCCGCGCCCAGCCGGATTACCATTGTACCCCCGGGGGTAGGCCTATATAAACCCCCCGGGGCACCCATGCAAAGGGTTCACATCCATTAGTCTTAGACCAGATCACATAGGAAGAAGAAAGCTAGCCTTGCCTCCTTCTACCTCCAGAATACAGCTCTAGGAGCAACCTTGTAGTCACTACGCCTTAGTGATCATGTGGAGACCCCTCAGAGCAGCAGTAGGGGTGTTATCTCCTCAGAGAGCCCCGAAGCTGGGTAAGATTCGCCGGCGTGCATGCCTTCGCCTAATCCAGTTTCCTGGCACCGGCGACGTTCTACTCGCTCCCACCATGATAAGCCATTCTTTGGCATATGTCGCACCCAACCCCCGACAAAAAGTTCGACTACATCAACCTTGTTGTCAAATGCTTCCGCTTTCGGTCTACGAGGGTACGTAGACACATTCTTCCCCTCGTTACTATGCATCTCCTAGATAGATTTTGCGTGAGCGTAGGAATATTTTTGGAATTACATGCTACGTTCCCAACATTTTTTTGAGTAACACTTAGTCCCACGAACTGCACCCGCATGAATAGAACGCTCGCGACACACCCTTCGTACCGTGCCAGTTGCACCACCACCCACCTACCCATGGCTAATCCAGCCCCAGCTTCATCTCCCAGATAGGCAAGGGTCTCGACACCGACACGGCGCGCGCTGGCGACCCAACTTGGGACGCGCCTATGTCGTTGCGACTCCAGTCTCCACGATGCCGTTGCCTTGCCTCGATCCTCCTCTGCCTTGCCCCTCCTGTGAGCTGAACACAGCCATTGTCGTCTCCTCGATTCGATCTGTTGAGAGGACCACAACACAACGTGAATCCTCGCTCACGCAGTAAGATCACACGTTCCTGAACCGGCTACTGCTGATGGGCCAAGGTGGAGTGAGCGTGGTCAAAGAAAGGGTAAACGGCAGTGGGCAGGACAGCAGGTGCATTGGGCCCCAGGCCATGTGATGGAAGTGAGCCCAGCTAGGTGTGTCTATTTCCCTTTCAAGGGTCTAGTGCGCGTGAGGATGGGGGATGAGAAAGACCACAACCAAGAACTCCTCTCTCTCTCTCTCTCTCTCTCTCTCTCTCTCTCTCTCTCTCTCTCTCTCTCTCTCTCTCTCTCTCTCTCTCTCTCTCTCTCTCTCTCTCTCTCTCTCTCTCTCTCTCTCTCTCTCTCTCTCTCTCCTTTGCAACTCTATGATTGTCCTTCGATAATCGATTTTTCCTTCGGTGCGCTGCCGAAACATAAGATACTCCACATACGCTGGTATTCATGGCACCATGAGGTATGCCACGGCATATTTATAGGCAATTACCATTGTGCCGACAATGATGGAGAATCTCAAGATGGTTGTTGCTGGATCGAATGACCAGTGGATCTTGATGGCTCATGTCGACTTCGAGATTTCAAGTGATGACAGAGGCGAGTTTGGTTGTGGTGAAGATTGTGGTCCGGATGATCGGCGTTTTGCGGGAGTCCCGGCTAGCAGGGACGACAACACATGTGGACTTCTTGGTGGTGCTCTTTGGGCACAAAGTGACTTTCAGGGTGAAAACCCTTGGTCTGACTTTCACTGGCTGTACCTGGCAATGACAGATCTCTATTCATCTCCTTGTTGAAGGCATTGCCTTGAGTTTAGTCGAACTTTTTTTGGGGGGAAAACCCATGATCAGTGATCAGACGACGACGTGTTGGTGCACGGTTTCCTTCTTGGAGGCGTTGTTCTTGGAGAACCTTTTTGGCGGTCCGGCTGTGGCCTCTGGTGGTGGTAGTTCCTCCTACTTCGCTGATCCGTTTGGCATTTTTTTATTTTTTGTTCTTTTGGTTGTGTGCATCCTTGATGTCTCGACTAGCTCTTGACATTATGTTGTTGCAGAGGCCGGGTGTAATTAATATCCTCTTGATATCAATATATTCCTATTATCAAAAATTCATGTACAGCTTAGCTAATTGACCCAATCTATGTTCCCTTTTTTGGATACAAACTTTTTTTCCCTTCAAGTGTAACAATAGACATTCAATATCTACAAAGGCGTTATGATTCAAAAAAACATTTCACGAGGTCATTCAAAATTGAACAATGCTATATGGTGCCACGAATTTTCATCCTACACTAGTAGGATTAGAGACAAGCAACATGATTTACTATCTAGTCGTATGGGTGTGGGATGCAAAACTTTCACATGGAGAGCAGTTTCTTTCAAAACAATATGTGATGAATTTTTATAGTAGCAACTCTTTGTTTCTTCCAATAGTTAATATAAAGTTTGAAATAGATCACTGGAAACATTTAACCAACGGAAAAATGAATTACTTTTGTTTGTAACACATGCAGTGTCGGGATAAAATGCATAGGTGAATTAAAAAAATGGAAAAATTGCTAAGTTAATTACTAAGTCCATTGAAATACACATGTCAATCATAGAACAACACATAATTTCTGCATTTTGGATATATTGGCTTTTTAGTGTAATTCTTAGTACCGATGACACCTTGCTTCTTTATTATTTCTTTGGAAATTAAGACAAATATATTCCGTCTTGACATATTATTTCCAGACTAGGAAGGGGCTTCGTCAAGGCGACCCCGCATCTCCTATCCTTTTTAACATCGTGGTTGATATGCTAGTTACTCTCATCGAGAGGGCCAAACTAGCTGGACAAATCACCGGGGTCATTCCTCATCTAGTAGAAGGAGGCCTCTCAATTTTGCAGTACGCGGACGACACAATTCTGTTTTTGGATCACGACCTTGAAAAGGCCAGAAACTTCAAATTGGTATTATGTGCTTTTGAGGAGCTCTCGGGCCTGAAGATAAACTTTCATAAGAGTGAACTATTCTGTTTTGGCAAAGCCGCAGAAAATTCACAAGATTATGCGGAGATATTTGGATGCCATTTAGGCCATTTTCCGATTAGATATCTAGGTATTCCTATTCATTATCGGCGTTTGACAATCGCTGAATGGAAACATGTTGAAGAAAGACTGGAGAAACGGTTGGCGAGCTGGAAGGCCAAACTCCTCTCCTATGGGGGCCGACTAGTTCTTATCAACTCGGTACTTACCAACATGGTTCTTTATATGCTATCTTTTTTTCATCTGCCAAAAGGTGTTCTCCAACGCCTTGATTATTTTAGATCAAGGTTTTTTTGGCAGAGTGAAAATGAAAAAAAGAAATATCGCTTGGCTAGGTGGAATATTATATGTCGGCCCAAAAGTCAAGGGGG
Source organism: Triticum aestivum (assembly GCF_018294505.1). Classification (NCBI taxonomy): domain Eukaryota; kingdom Viridiplantae; phylum Streptophyta; class Magnoliopsida; order Poales; family Poaceae; genus Triticum; species Triticum aestivum. The sequence goes on from NC_057804.1 coordinate 554,054,982, forward strand.
ACTCGGAATCCAGGATCTTGAGATCAAAAACATTTCATTGCTCAGCAAATGGGTATACAGATTACTCACTGAGGATGGTGTTTGGCAGGAGATCATTCGTATTAAATACGTTGGGTCCAAAGCAATCTCCCAGGTTTACTGGAAACCAGGTGACTCTCATTTTTGGAGTGGGGTTATGAAAGCTAAGGAATTCTTCTTCCAATTTGGCACCTTCTCTGTCAGGGATGGCTCCCAGATTCGATTCTGGGAAGACACCTGGCTAGGGACTACTCCTCTAAATGTGCAATACTCAAGCTTATATCGAATAGTTAGACATAAGTTTGTCACGATCAAGCAGGTATTGGCACAAGTAAATCCGGATATTTCTTTTCGCAGAACGATTTCTGGACCTCGTTTGAATGCATGGAACGATCTGCTGACTCGTTTGGAAGCTGTTCAACTGTCGGCTGAATCGGACATCTTTAAATGGAACCTGCATCTGAACGGAAGATTTTCGGTTAAATCCATGTACGATGAACTGGTTCATAACGAGGTTCCATCTGATAATAGAAAATTGTGGAAGCTTAAGATTCCTCTAAGAGTGAAGATTTTCCTTTAGTTTCTCAACAAAGGAGTTATCTTAACTAGGGATAATTTAGCTCGACGAAACTGGCAAGGCAGCAAAAAATGTGTTTTTTGCAATCATAATGAATCCATTAAACACCTATTTTTTGATTGCAAATTCGCTAGATAGGTATGGGCAATAGTCCAAATTGCTTCGAATCTATACCCTCCACGCGGCGTACGGAATATGTTCGGGAATTGGCTGAGGGGAATAGATAAACAATTTTCTAAGCACATTCTTGCAGGGGTGGCTGCCTTATGTTGGGCGTTGTGGCTAACCAGGAATGATATTGTTTTTAATCATAAAAGTGTTTCATCTCCTATGCAGGTAATTCATATATGCTCGCGATGGCTCCGTATGTGGTCTATCCTGCAGAGGCCGGAGGACAGAGACTTATTTATGATGGCTTCTACCCGGTTGGAGTGCTCGGCCAGGGACATTTTCTACCCCCATGGATGGCGGTGTGACCTTCGGATAGGCCCGGCATCACCTTAGGCCTCTTTTAACTTTTTTTCGCTACTGCTGGCGTTCCACCTTTTTTTTTGTTTTTTGGGATCTGGTACTTTGGCTGTGTGCATCTAGATATGCAGAGGCCGGGTTATCTTTGATGCGGTTGTATCAACTCGATAGTTCAATTCAATGAAAAGCCCTATATCGAAAAATATTGGCAGCTTGCCACTATATCTAATTGACACACCCAAAAATATTTGGTATATGAACTTCGCATGGCAGTGGATTTTCTTGCTTAAACAATTACGAGAGTGAACCGATCTTGCAAAGAAGCTAAATTTCATCTCAAAGTAGACAAGTAGTACTACGACAACTCTATAGACTCGAATTCATGGACATCAAACAAAATGATCCCTACACAAATATATGAGTAGGAAACCTAGAAAGAGGCCGGCTGGAGTTGCCCTCAAACTACCACAGAATCCCCATGAGCCTCCATATGCCATAGTTGCTGCATCTGCAACTTGCTGCTGCCCATAATTATTACCCTAGATCCCTAATTCCTGGAGTGACTGATTAAGCACCCTTCATGAGGAAGTGGCATCATCATCAAGAAAGGTATATACCTGAAAACATTAATCTAACACCGAAATCATCGCCGCCAGCATACTCACGTCTGAGCACCATTGACATATTGCACATCTTCCAGATCATGCCCACGCTACTGTCCCCATACAGGAGCGTGCATCAACTCTTGTGACGCCTCCTTCCATGCCGTACTACGCTGCACCTCCTTCGACTCGTGATGGAGAGAGGATAGATGCGGTCGGGAGGGGAAGCAAGAGAGAAGGGACAGGGTGGTGCAGCAGGGGTAGGAGATCTGTGGGGATGGCTGCGACGAAGGTGCACGGAGAAGGGTTCAGCCGGATTTGTTGGGGCGGCGGCCAGGAACCCTCATGCAGGGGCACAAAGATCAAGATGGCAACGGGACAAAATTCATCGGGTTTTGCTTGCCCAAACCCATCCCCACGAGAAAATCGCAATCCCATCCCTCTCCCCATCCGAGCGCACGGGGACAAATTTTTGCCTGTCCCCTAGACCCGCGGGGAACCCGTCCGCACGAGTAGTCAGTGAAAACAACAACTTTTGAAAGAAAAACACAGGCATATTACATCAATAGTAACAACAAAAATCAGCATATTTAAGCAACAAACATAATATATTTCAGCATCAGCAACATAAGATAAGTAGTAGCAACATGTGGAGCCCTTTCTCCTTACTGTAGGACACGTCGAGGGGGGCATGAAGGGAGGCGCCTTGCTGGAGAAGAAGTGGAGGGAGGCGGCTCACTGGCACAGAAGGTGGCCGAGCGGCACTGCGAGATAGGATCGAGCCTAGGTGGCCGCCGAAGGACTAGCGTTAGGTTTATGACTGTGTGCAGATGGGATCGAGCCTGTGTGTGGTGTGGTGCGGCTATGCGGGACAACTCAAGCGAGCGAGGGGCGCTTGTTCAGTCGAGGGGCTGGGGCGCTGGGCCGAGGCCGCTGGGCTCAAACGGGTTTCCGTGCGTATTACTCAGACGGGTTTGAACCCACGAAACATGTCGGGTTTTGTAATATACCCATCAGTAGCCCCGCGGGGTTAGAAAGACGCCCGTCCCCGTCCCCTAATAGGGTAAAACCCGCCGGGACGCGGGTTTCAGGGGCCCGTTGCCATCCTGGCACATGGATGAGGAATTGAGGTGGAGAGGGGAGAGAGAGATTGAGAGGGTGGAGTCTGAGAGGGATTACTACAACAAAAGTAAAAAAAACTCCAGACACAAACATGTGGGGCCATGAGGAAGACCACAGCCTGGATTCACCACAAGCCTCCCTTTCAAGGGGCATAGAGTTTTAGGAGATGTTATTGAGAGCTAACTATTTGGTGGGTTTCTTCATATTCTTTTGTTTCTTCGGTATCATAAAAAGACTCTTCCCTTAATATCTGAACACATCTCTACTGAGTTTGTGCACCATATAGGTTCATCCATCGTTTAAGTATGAAAAGCGTGTTTGGGTACATTTTGGTTGGCAAAGGCTAAATAGTATCTCTTTTGTCCATATGTATAATGCCAACTTTCATAAGGTATGCGTATACTAGTAGTTGATTATAACCCATTGTATTTCTCTAACACTATTGTGTGATTCTCAACATTTTTGCCCGTGGGTAACAATTGTCTTGTATGTTTTCCACATATGAAAATCGATCAAAGTTACCCGCAAAAAAAAAAAGGATCCAAGTGTGAACTCTTGTAATTCTGATCTGTCTCAAACTGCAATTTCTAACATTTTTGCTGGGATGTAATTAACACGTGTCTCATATGCTGCCCACATATGAAATCAACCCGAGCGTGGACTCTTCTCATATGTTCACACTAATTAATTGTGATTCCTAACATTTTTACCTGCGTGTACAATTATCAATGCGTTTCCGGACATTTTTACCCGTATCCAACAACTGTCTCTGTAACTCAAAGAAAAAAAAACTGTCTCGGTATCGCTATCGATCGGTATGCTATGCACATATATATGAATCCTACATTGCCTACCGTCAAAACAAATCCCACATTGCATTGCAGCGCTGCATCAAGCTTTTCACTTGGCCACGCTCTCTCGCCTGGGCAGTCGCAGCAGCCGTGTATGGACCTCCTCAGCGAGCTCCAAGACGAACTCCTCGTCAGTGCATGGACCTCCTCAGTCGCAGCGCCCGCCCCGTGCATGGACCTCCTCAGTGCGCTGCCTGACGAACTCCTCGTCACCATCCTGCATGGCCTCGACACCCGCTCCGCGCTCGCCACCGCCATCCTAGCTAAGCGCTGGGCGCGCACCATCCTGCATGGCCTCGACACCCGCTCTGCGCTCGCCACCGCCATCCTAGCTAAGCGCTGGGCGCGCCTCCCCCGCCAGCTCCGCGCCATCGACTTTAGGGTCACGGACATGTTCCCGCCAGCGTACCACGAATCCGTCGACTTGCTCGATGATCACATGCGCCGCACCATGGCTAGCTACAACGCTGCCCTCGACAGCTTCATTGAAGCGGACGCTGACGAGGATGGTGACGGGGGCTATATTCCATGGCGCCTCGAGAGGCTTCGGCTGGAGTTCTTCGACCTGAACGAACCCTTCTCCGTTGACCGCCTGATCGCCAATGCGGTCACCAACTGGGGCGTGGAGGACCTTGAGGTCCGCTTGAAGCGCCCATCCAGCGCACGGCGTGCCGCCTACCTCTTCCCCCACGAGCTCCTCAATGACGAGTCGGTGCAACGCATCCGCAGCCTCACGCTCGGAGGTTTCGACCTCCTCCCGCCGCTGCACGAGTATGGCGGGCTCACTGCTCTCTGTTAGACTTAGAGATATATTCTGTTGTAATCTTAACTACTTATCTTTTCCTCTCCCTTGTAACCTCCTATCTCTTATCCTACCGAATCCTAGCGATCGGTAGAAGACTTGTAAACCACGGCAGAGGTGATTCCTGCCCTCGATCAATAAAACCTCACGGCTCCTCTACGGAGGAGTAGGAACGCTTCCACCAAATACATCTTACATGATATACAGAGCCACGTCTCTTCCTATCGTCTAGCAAACCAGAAACCCTAAACACCCTTCCACCATCATGGCCACGAGCTCGAGCGCTGCCGGCCTCAACCTAGGTGCTCCACCATCAGAGAAGCTCGCAAGGGGGAACTACCTCCTATGGAAGGTGCATGTCATGCCGGCACTGCGAGGCGCGCAAGTGACCGGCCTCCTCGACGGCAGCGATGCCGCACCGCCAAAGACCATCGAAGTCACCAAGGCGGACAAAACCACGGCCATAGAGCCCAATCCTCTGTACGGCCCGTGGTTGTCGAAGGATCAGCAGGTTCTGAGCTACCTGCTGAATTCTCTCACACAAGAAATCCTGGCGCAAGTGATCGGTATGGATAGTACCTTCGATCTCTGGACTGCTCTTACCACTTTATTCGCCGCGCAGTCACAATCCCGCATAACCAATCTGCGGATGGCCATCTCCAACACCAAGAAAGGAAACATGTCGAGCAACGTGTTCATCGCCAAGATGAAAAGCCTCGGGGACGAGCTAGCTGCGGTTGGGCGTCCGGTAACCGACCCGGAGATGGTGGACTACATCCTTGCTAGCCTTGATCAGGACTACGATCCCATCGTGGCAGCGGTCGGTGCCATCAAAAACTCCATCACCGTCGACGACCTCTTTGCGCAGATCGCTGCGTTTGATCAGCGGATGGAGATGTTGGGCGACGGTCCAGTAGGATTCCGCTCCTCTGCCAACACCGTCTACAGAGGGCGCGGGCAGTCCCGCGGCAGGGGAGGCCGTGGCCGAAGCAACAGAGGGGGACGCGGTCGAGGAAACCGCTCCTCTCCTTCCCCTAGTCGCGGGGGTGGCGGCGGTGGTCACCAGCAACGTTTTCGCCCACAACCACAACAACAGCAGCAGCAAGAGGGCGACTACCCCGAGTGCCAAATCTGCTACAAGTTCCATGCTGGCGGGGCAAGAGCCTGCTGGCATCGGTACGATGATGATCATGAAGAAAAGAAGGCAGCCAACCTCATCACCAACAACTATGGCATCGACACCAACTGGTATGCCGACTCCGGTGACACTGAGCATATCACAGACGAGCTCGACAAGCTGACGATGCGGGAAAGGTACCACGGCGGTGATCAGATACACACGACAAGTGGAACCGGTACGGACATTACTCATGTTGGAAATTCAATTGTCAAAACCCCCGTAAAAGATCTACATCTTAACAATGTCTTACATGTTCCACATGCTTCAAAAAATCTTGTTTCTGTTCATCGTTTTGCTCTTGACAACAATGTTCTCATAATATTTTATCCTCACTCTTTTGTGGTCAAGGACTTAGCAACGAGGAGAGTCATCCTTATTGGAAAATGTGAAGGAGGCCTATATCCACTCATATCATCTTCATCTTTATCATGGTCAAATAAACAAGCGTGGAATGTCACCAAACCTTCCTCGGCAAGGTGGCATAGTCGTCTGGGTTATCCCTCCTCAGTTATAGTTCAGCATGTTCTTAGCAAGAATAAACTACCTTATGAGTATAGCATTGAGTTGATTTGTGATGCTTGCCAGCAAGCTAAGAGTCATCAGTTATCCTATCCTATATCAACAAGTGTTTCCACTGCTCCATTGCAGCTTATTTTTTCAGATGTATGGGGACCAGCCCCCACATCAGTTGGTAGATTCTCTTATTATGTGAGTTTCATTGATGATTATAGCAAGTTCACCTGGATCTATCTGCTAAAGAAAAGATCTGATGTTTTTCAAGTTTTTACCAACTTCCAAAATTTTGTTGAACGCCAACTAGACTAAAAAATTCTTGCTATGCAAACCGACTGGGGTGGTGAGTATGAGAAACTAAATTCCTTTTTTCAAAAAATTGGAATCTCTCACCATGTCTCTTGTCCCCATGCTCATCAGCAAAACGGGTCGGCTGAACGTAAACATCGTCATGTTGTTGAGGTAGGATTAGCACTCCTAGCCAATGCTTCCATGCCTCTAAAATTCTGGGATGAAGCTTTTCTCACTGCCACATATCTCATAAATATTCGACCCAGTAAAGTCATCAAATTTGAAAGTCCAATCACACGCTTGTTTGGAACAAAACCAGATTTCAAATCTCTACGAGTTTTTGGTTGTGCATGTTGGCCGAACCTAAGACCTTACAACATGCGCAAACTTGTGTTTCATTCAAAAAATGTGTGTTTTGGGGCTATAGCCCTATGCACAAAGGAGTCAAGTGCTTAGATGTTCCCACAGGCCGATTCTATATATCTCGAGACGTTGTGTTCGATGAATCAGTTTTCCCTTTTGAATCTCTCCATCCCAATGCCGGCGCTCTCCTTCGTCAAGAGATTCTTCTTCTTCCACCTACACTTCGAGCTTTTGATCATGGGGGAAACAATTGTACAAACCAACATGATGATAATATCCCTGCTGGATCCAGTTCTTGTCTTCCGTGTGTGCAGGTACCTGAAGAAAACAGAGAAGAAAACGGTCAGAATGATCAAAATCCCGTCCAAAATGAGGCTATATTTCATGTAGAAGAAGACAAAGATGGCGCGGCGTTCGAGGATGATTTGGCGGCGCCTGCCACCCCTGCGCCTCAATCTCCCTCGGATCGCGCGCGGATATCCTCCTCAGATCACGATCTGGTCAGCCAGGAGAACCAAGCGCGGGCGAGCCGCTCTGCCGCTGCCACGTCCTCACGCGGAGGATCTCCCTCGAGCGGCCCGTGCATGCAGCCAATCGCTGCGAGGCGCGGCGGGCGCATGCAACCAACATGCCCACCTGACGCGACTGGCACGGGATCATCTGCGGCTACAGACGGTGCGGTTGTGGAAGAACATGCCACACCTGCGACCAAAGGATCTGATGTGGCAACACCCGTCTCTTCTCCAGGATCTTCTGCGACAAGTGGATCCGTGCGCCCGCGTGTACAGCAGCAACCAGCTACATCCAGAGTCACAACTCGACTACAAAAAGGTATCAAGAACCCAAAAATAAGGACTGATGGCACAATAACGTATGGTATGCTGTGTATTTCAGGAGAGCCAACAAAACTAGATGATGCACTTGGAGATCCAAAGTGGAAAAAGGCCATGGATGAGGAGTATACAGCCCTGATGAAAAACAAGACATGGTGTTTGGTACCAAATCGAAAATGTAAAAACATCATTGATTGTAAGTGGGTGTATAGGATTAAAAAAAGGGCAGATGGCTCCATTGACAGGTATAAAGCACGTCTTGTTGCTAAAGGCTTTAAGCAGCTGGTATTGATTATGAGCATACATTTAGTCCTGTGATAAAAGCTGCAACCATAAGACTTGTGCTAGCAATTTCTGTGTCTAGGGGATGGAACTTGAGACAGCTAGACGTAAAGAACGCGTTTTTGCATGGTGTTCTGGAAGAGGAGGTCTACATGAGGCAACCACCAGGTTATGAAAACAGGCAAAAACCACATCATGTATGCAAGCTTGACAAGGCTCTCTATGGCTTGAAACAAGCACCTAGAGCGTGGTATTCCAGGTTAAGTATGCAGTTGAAACATTTTGGCTTTGTTGCATCAAAAGCTGACACATCTCTCTTCATATACAATAAGGCAAATACAGTCATCTTTGTGCTCATATATGTTGATGATATTATAGTTGCAAGCTCTTCTCAGAATGCTACTGATGCTCTTTTGCGTGATCTAAGCTCAGAATTTTCCTTAAAGGATCTTGGTGATTTAAGTTTCTTTCTAGGCATTGAGGTTAAGAAGGTTTAGGATGGTATAGTGTTGAAACAGGAAAAATATGCCACTGAACTCTTGGCTCGGATGGGAATGAAGGATTGTAAGCCTTCCCCCACACCATTATCCTCATCAGAACAGCTGTCAGCTTATGAAGGGAACCACTTAATGAGAAGGAAAGCACCAGGTATAGAAGTGTTGTTGGAGCCTTGCAATACTTAACCTTGACACGGCCAGATATCTCATTCTCTGTTAACAAAGTATGTCAATATCTGCATGCTCCCACTTCTGCTCATTGGACAGCTGTCAAAAGGATCATACGGTATGTCAAGCACACTGTAGGTTTGGGGCTATATTTTAAACGTTCCAATTCTATGCTGGTTAGTGCTTTCTCTGATGCAGATTGGGCAAGCTGTAGTGATGATAGAAAATCCACAGGAGGATTTGCTGTTTTCTTTGGGTCTAACCTTATTTCATGGAGTGCCAGGAAATAAGCCACAGTGTCAAGGTCGAGTACTGAAGCTGACTACAAGTCATTGGCAAATGCTACTGCAGAGATCCTCTGGGTTGAGTCTTTGCTTGAGGAATTGGGTGTTAAGCAACATCGTGCCTCATGCCTATGGTGTGATAATTTAGGTGCTACTTATTTAAGTGCCAATCCAGTTTTTCATGCAATAACCAAGCACATCGAAATAGACTTTCACTTTGTACGAGAAAGAGTTGCAGAGAAGAAGTTGGAGATACGTTTTATTCCTTCTAAAGATCAAGTAGCTGATGGTTTCACCAAAGCTCTACCGTACAAGCCATTCGAAGCATTCAAGAACAATCTCAACCTAGGATAGGTAGTTCAGATTAAGGGAGGGTGTTAAACTTAGGGATATATTCTGTTGTAATCTTAACTACTTATCTCTTCCTCTCCTTTGTAACCTTCTATCTTTTATCCTACTGAATCCTAGCGATCGGTAGAAGACTTGTAAACCACGGCAGGGGTGATTCCTGCCCTCGATCAATAAAACCTCGCGGTTCCTCTACGGAGGAGTAGGAACGCTTCCACCAAATACATCTTACACTCTCGTCCTTCACGACATCAGCCAGCCGATGACGGCCTACACAGGAGTGGTCTCCATGTGCCCGCAGCTGCAGTCCGTGCACCTCAGGCGTTGCCGCGCCAAAACCAACAACACCATACCCAGACCCAGAGTCATGGAGGTGGACGCGCCGGCATCGGGGCTCAGGGAGCTCGTCATCGATAGCTGCGCGTTCTCTGTAATCCGGCTGCTCTCTCTCCCGGCGCTAGAGCGCATGGAGTGTAGCGGCAGCTTCCTCATTCTGGCATTCGGCAACGTCCCGCGCCTCATGCACGTAAACCTGGACGTGGGCTGCTTCATCGTCGAGGGTGAGCCCTGGGACATGCACCAGTATGACTACACGCTGAACAAGTACGTGGCGGCGGTGGTCCCAACGGCCGCGAAGGAGCTCGTCCTCCGGTTCACCGGCACCTACAGGTGGGCCAACCAGTGTCTCGCCGGTGTGACGCCATTCCTCGGTCTGCGGAGGCTGCTGGTGGCGGACGTACCTTTCAACTGGGACCTGTCTAGGCCGTGCCTCCTCCTTCTCCTCCAAGCAGCGCCCTCGCTCGAAGCCCTCCACGTCAGCATCACCGGCTGCAAGGACTCGCGGGGGCGGCAGGCACGCAATGCCTAGGTTCCGGCCAACTTCCGACACGCTCAAATGGAGGAGCTGGTGATAGTCAGGTTCCAGCAGACGATGAGGCAGGCCTGCCTGGTCAGGTTTGCCATGAGGGTGTGCACGGCGTGCAGCGCGTCGTGCTAGTGAAGGTCGGCCGCGTCGACGTTGGGCTCTGCCGCGGTTGGGAGGTGGTGTCATCGCTAGAGAGGGTGTGGAGCGAGGGGGAGAAGGCGGCCACTGAGGAGGAGATCAGGACACCGAGATATTTTAAGTTGCAAGGGCGGCTGGTGTTGGCATGATTTGATTTGTTCTTTCGCTTCCAAAACATTTATTTAGGTTCTGTTGAAGTTTGCTTGGAGGGATGGGAAATCGAATGTTTTTAAGACAATTCATATTGTCGCCACGACGACAATTTTAGTTTGCAAACATGGCAAATCCTGGCAGAAAAATGAACTGGGACAAGCTTGTCATGCTTGCTAACTAAACTTGTCATCCCGTGACAACATAAATTGTCATGCTTCCCGGCAGATGTTCGCTGGTTAAGATGGTCCATTTATGTTCAACTGTGAGTTCGGTCGGTTCCTTGTATGTTTTGATTTCAAAAAATTCATATCAGATATGTTTGTCAACCAGTTAAAGTAAATTGATTTCTGATGAGTGTGCCTCCTTGCACAGCATCATATAGTGGTGATTAATTCAATTCATTTACTTAATTATGTGAAACAAGTGATGAAGGAGTATTGGTTCTTAAGTATACATGTTATGTGAAGTTCCGATAATTTCTAAGTTGAGAAGCTCAATACCAGTGGGTCCTGGACATTGTATTTTGTTGGGGGCATTCTTTGGTTGGCATTTTCTGAAACGCTTCACAAAGTCTGTCGTTCATTGACGAATGGTGCCAAATCATGGTCGTTTGCTATACAATGCATTTGTTTAAAAAAAAATAGAATCTATAGATTCAAAATGAAAAATCAAGGGGATACAAAACAATGAGTGCACATCCGATGTCCACATAATTAGGATGCACACAACCAACACTAATGCACACATATAAAAGAAGGAAAAAAATGTCGACAAAGAGCAAAGTCATACAAGATGCAAGTTATGCCTAATTGCTAAGATTAATAACTCGAAACAAGAGTGGCAGAATAAATGGAGACTATTTGAGGGCGAAGTGAAGATTGATATTGGAAGTGGTTTCAAGATTGATATGATCATCATCGCACACTCCCTATAATTTCGGGATTAGTGTTGAACCTAAATAAATGTTATTTGTTGTTTGTGTTGAGCATGAACAAGATAGGATCATGTTTATTGCAATACGCTTATTCATTGAAGACAGAGCATAATTGTTATTCTATTTACATGAATAAAACCTTCTATGGTCATACACCAATGCTAATGGCTTATTGAATCTCGATCATAGTGATACACATATTCATAATACTGATGTCAAAAGATGCAAAGTTGATAATGATAGTGCAACATATTTGTGGCACTGCCGTTTAGGTCATATTGGTGTAAAGCGCATGAAAAAACTCCATGGAGATGAACTTTTGGAATCACTTGATTATGGATCGTTTGATACTTGCGAACCATGCCTCATGGGCAAGATGACCAAAACTCCATTCTCCGAAACAATGAAGTGAGCCAAAGACTTATTGAAAATAATACATACCGATGTATGCGGTCTGATGAGTGTTGAGGCACGCGACGGGTATCGTTATTTTCTAACCTCCACAGAAGATTTCAGCAGATATGGTTATATCTACTTAATGAATCACAAGTCTGAAACATTTGAAAAGTTCAAAGATTTCACAAAAAAGTGGAGAATCATCGTAAGAAGAAAATAAAGTTTCTATAATCTGATCGCAAAGACGAATATTTGAGTTACAAGTTTGACATTCATTTAAAATAATATGGAATTGTTTCACAACTCACGCCACCTGGAACACCACAGTGTAATTATGTGTCCAAAAATCATAACCGTACTTTATAAGATATGGTGCATTCTACGATGTCTCTTACCGATTTACCACTATCGTTTTGGGGTTATTCATTAGAGACAGCTGCATTCACGTTAAATCGGTCACCATCTAAATCTGTTGAGACGACATCGTATGAACTGTTGTTTGGCAAGAAATCTAAGCTATCTTTTTTTAAAGTTTGGGGTTGCGACACTTATGTCACAAGGCTTTAGCAAGATAAGCTCGAACCCAAATCGAAGAAGTGTGTCTTCATAGGATACCCTAAGGAAACAATTGGGTACACCTTCTACCACATATCTGAAGGCAAGATCTTTGTTGCCAAGAATGGAACATTTCTAGAGAAGGAGTTTCTCTCGAAAGAAGTGAGCAGGAGGAAAGTAGAACTTGATGGGGTAATTGTACTTTCTCTCAATTGAAAAGTATCCCATCAGAGAAATTCATTCATGTGATGCCTACACCAACTAGAGAGGAAGCTAATGATGGTGATAATGAAACCTCAGATCAAGTTACTACCGAACCTCTTAGGTCAACCAGAACACGATGGACACCAGAGTGATACGGTAATCCTATTCTGGAAGTCATGTTACTAGACCATGGCGAACCTACGAACTATGAAGAAGCTATGATGAGCCCAGATTCTGATAAATGGCTTGAGGCCATGAAATCTGAGATAGGATCCGTGTATGAGAAGAAAGTGTGGACTTTGGTGGATTTGCCCGATGATCGGCGAGCAATAGAGAATAAATGGATCTTCAAGAAGAAGACTGACGCTGATGGTAATGTTACTGTCTATAAAGCTCGACTTGTTGCAAAAGATTTTCGAGAAGTTCATGGAGTTGACTACGATGAGACTTTCTCACCCGTAGCGATGGTTAAATCTGTCCGAATCATGTTAGCAATTGTCGCATTTTATGAATATGAAATCTGGCAAATGGATGTCAAAACTACATTCCTTAATGGATTTCTTAAAGAAGAGTTGTATATGATGCAACCAGAAGGTTTTATCGATCCTAGAGGTTCTAACAAAGTGTGCAAGCTCCAGCGATCCATCTATGGACTGGTGCAAGTGTCTTGGAGCTGGAATATACACTTTGATGAGGCGATCAAATCATATGGATTTATACAGACTTTTGAAGAAGGCTGTATTTACAAGAAAGTGAGTGGTAGCTGTGTAGAATTTCTAATATTATATGTAGAAGACATATTGTTGATTGGAAATGATGTAGAATTTCTGAATAGTATAAAAGGATACTTGAATAAGAGTTTTTCAATGAAAGACCTTGGTTAAGCTGCTTATATATTGGGCATCAAGATCTATAGAGATAGATCAAGATGCTTAATAGGACTTTCACAAAGTACATACCTTGATAAAGTTTTGAAGAAGTTCAAAATGGATCAGTCAAAGAAATGGTTCTTGTCTGTGTTACAAGGTGTGAAATAGTGTCAGACTCAATGCCCGACCACTGCAGAAGATAGAGAGATAATGAAAGTCATTCCCATGACTCAGCCATAGGTTCTATAAAGTATACAATCATGTGTACCAGACCTATTGTGTGCCTTGCCAATGAGTTTGGCAAGGGGGTATAATAGTAATTAAGGAGTATATCACTAGACATCGGTCAAAATTATCCTTAGAGGACTAAGGAAATGTTTCTCGGTTATGGAGGTGATAAAGAGTTACGTCGATGCAAGATTTGACACTAATCTAGATGACTCTAAGTATCAATCTAGATACGAATTGAACGTTAGAGCAATTAGCTAGAGTAGCTCCATGCAGAGCATTGTAGACATAGAAATTTGCAAAGAAAAACATACCGATCCGTGGCAGACCCGTTGATTAAACTTCTCTCACAAGCAAAACATGATCACACCTTAGTACTCTTCGGGTGTTAATCACATACCGATGTGAACTAGATTATTGACTCTAGTAAACCCTTTGGGTGTTGGTCACATGGGGATGTGAACTATGGGTGTTATGTTGGGGAACATTGCAGAAAATAAAAAAAATTCTACGGTTTCACCAAGATCCATCTATGAGTTCATCTAAGCAACGAGTGATAGGAGAGAGATGCATCTACATACCACTTGTAGATCACGTGCGGAAGCGTTCAAGAGAACGGGGTTGAGGTAGTCGTTCTCGTCGTGATCCTATCACCGGAGATCCTAGCGCCGAACGGACGGCACCTTCGCGTTCAACACACGTACGGTCAGGGTGACGTCTCCTTCGTCTTGATCCAGCAAGGGGGAAGGAGAGGTTGATGAAGATCCAGCAGCACAACAGCGTGGTGGTGGATGCAGCAGGACTCCGGCAGGGCTTCGCTAAGCAACTGCGGGAGGAGGAAGAGGTGTAGCAGGGGGAGGGAGGTGCCAAGACACAGGGTGCGGCTGCCCTCCCCCCTCCTTTATATAGCCCCCCAGGGGGGCGCCGGCCCTGGAGATCCAATCTCCCAAGGGGGGCGGCGGCCAGGGGGGTGGAGTGCCCCCCCAAGGCAAGTGGGGTGCGCCCGCCGCCCTAGGGTTTTCAACCCTAGGCACAGGGGGGCAAGGGGGAGGGGGCGCACCAGCCCACTAGGGGCTGGTTCCCCTCCCACTTCAGCCCACGGGGCCCTCCAGGATAGGTGGCCCCACCCGGTGGTCCCGGTACAATACCGGGTGACCCCGAAACTTTCCCGATGGCCGAAACAACACTTCCTATATATAATTCTTTACCTCCGGACCATTCCGGAACTCCTCGTGACGTCCTGGATCTCATCCGGGACTCCGAACAACATTTGGTTTGCTGCGTACTCATATTCATACAACCCTAGCGTCACCGAACCTTAAGTGTGTAGACCCTACGGGTTCGGGAGACATGCAGACATGTTGGCTCCCACATACTCCTCGATGATCTCATCGGATGAACCACGATGTCGAGGATTCAAGTAACCCCGTATACTATTACCTTTCTCAGACGGTATGTTACTTGCCCGAGATTCGATCGTCGGTATCCCAATACCTCGTTCAATCTCGTTGCCGGCAAGTCACTTTACTCGTACCGTAATGCATGATCCTGTGACCAGACACTTGGTCACTTTGAGCTCATTATGATGATGCACTACCGAGTGGGCCCAGTGATACCTCTCCGTTATACGGAGTGACAAATTCCAGTCTCAATCCATGTCAACCCAACAGACACTTTCGGAGATACCTGTAGTGCACCTTTATAGTCACCCAGTTACGTTATGACGTTTGGTACACCCAAAGCACTCCTACGGTATCCGGGAGTTACATGATCTCATGGTCTAAGGAAGAGACACTTGACATTGGAAAATCTCTAGCAAATGAACTACACGATCTTTGTGCTATGCTTAGGATTGGGTCTTGTCCATCACATCATTCTCCTAATGATGTGATCCCGTTATCAACGATATCCAATGTCCATAGTCAGGAAACCATGACTATCTGTTGATCAATGAGCTAGTCAACTAGAGGCTCACTAGGGACATGTTGTGGTCTAAGTATTCACACGTGTATTACGATTTCCGGATAATACAATTATAGCATGAATAAAAGACAAATATCATGAACAAAGAAATATAATAATAATCCTTTTATTATTGCCTCTAGGGCATATTTCCAACATGTTAATCACATAAAGATGTGAATTATTGGTGTTAAATCACAAGGCATTGTGAACTACACTATTGACTGTAGTGCAAGTGGGAGACTGAAGGAAATATGCCCTAGAGGCAATAATAAAGTTGTTATTTTATATTCCTTATATCAAGATAAATGTTTATTATTCATGCTAGAATAGTATTAACCGGAAACTTGATACATGTGCGGATACATAGACAAAACACCATGTCCCTAGTAGGCCTCTACTAGACTAGCTCGTTAATCAAAGATGATTAAGTTTCCTAACCATGGACATGTGTTGTCATTTGATGAACGAGATTACATCATTAGGAGAATCATGTGATGGACGAGACCCATCCGTTAGCATAGCATATTGATCGTTCAGTTTTATTGCTATTTCTTTCTTCATGTCAAATAAATATTCCTTCGACTATGAGATTATGCAACTCCCAGATACCGGAGGAATGTCTTGTGTGCTATCAAATGTCACAATGTAACTGGGTGATTATAAATATGCTCTACAGGTATCTCCGAAGGTGTTTTTGGGTTGGCATAGATCGAGATTAGGATTTGTCACTCCGAGTATCACAGAGGTATCTCTGGGCCCTCTCGGTAATACACGTCATAAGAATACTTGCGAACAAAGTGAATAATGAGTTAGTTGCAGGATGATGTATTACCGAATGAGTAAAGAGACTTGCTGGTAACGAGATTGAACTAGGTAGGAAGGGAATAACGTATGTTGTCATAACGGTTCAACCGATAAAGATCTTCATAGAATATGTGGGAGCCAATATGAGCATCTAGGTTCCGCTATTGATTATTGACTAGAGAGGTGTCTCGGTCATGTCTCCATAGTTCTCGAACCCGTAGGGTCCGCACGCTTATCGTTCGTTGACGAGATAGTACTATATGAGTTATGTTATTTGGTGACGGTATGTTGTTCGGAGTCCCAGATGATATCACAGACATGACGAGGAGTCTCGAAATGATCGAGAGGTAAAGATTGATATATAGAACGATGGTATTCGGACATCGGAAGTGTTTCGGGAAGCACCGGGTACTTATCGGGTCACCGGAAGGGGTTCCGAGCACCCTTGACAAAAGATATTGACCTTATGGGCCAAGAGGGGAAATGCACCAGCCACAAAGGGGCTGGTGCGCCCCCTCATATGGGCTGGCCAAATTGGAGAAGGAAAGGGGAAGGAGGAAAGGAAAAAGGGAATATGGTTCCTCCTTCCCCCTCTTCCCTTCCTACTCTGAATAGGAAGAGGAGAGGGGGTTGGCTGAATTGGGAGAGGGCCCCAAGTAGGATTCCTCCTACTTTGGGCGCCCCCTTGGCTGCCTCTCCTCCCCTCCAACCTATATATATGTGGGGAAGGGGGCGCCTACAAGATAGAACAACAATTCTTAGCCGTGTGCGGTGTCCCCTCCACTATTTACACCCCCTGTCATATTGTTAAGGTGCTTAGGCGATGCCCTACATGGATCACTTCACCATCACCGTCACCATGCTGTCGTGCTGAAGGAACTCATCTATTTCCTCGACACCTTGCTGGATCAAGAGGGCGAGTAACATCATCGAGCTGAACGTGTGCAGAACTCGGAGGTGTCGTACGTTCGGTACTTGGTCGGTCGGAGCTAGAAGAAGTTCGACTACATCAGTCGTGTTGTCTAACGCTTCCGCTTTCGGTCTACGATGGTACATGGGCACACTCTTCCCCTCTCATTTCTATGCATTTCCTAGATAGATCTTGCATGAGCGTAGGAAAATTTTGGAATTGCATGCTATGTTCCCCAATAGTGGCATCATGAGCCAGGTCTATGTGTAGATGATATGCACGAGTAGAATACAAAGAGTTGTGGGCGGTGATCATCATACTCCTTACCACCAATGTCTTTTTTTTGATTCGGCGGTATTGTTGAATGAAGCAGCCCGGACCAACCTTACATGACCACGTTCATGAGACCGGTTCTACCGACAGACATGCAACTAGTTTTGCATAAAGGTGGCTGGCGGGTGTCTGTTTCTCCTACTTTAGTTGAATGGAATTTGACTGCGGCCGGTCCTTGTTGAAGCTTAAAACAACAAACTTGATAAATCAATGTTGTGGTTTTTGTAATGTAGGTAAGAATGGTTCTTGCTAGAATCCCATATCAGCCATGTAAAACTTGCAACAACAAAGTAGAAGACGTCTAACTTGTTTTTGCAGGGCATGTTGTGATGTGATATGGTCAAGACATGATGTGAGATGATCGTGTTTTGTAAAAGTTATCGGCAACTGGCAGGAGCCTTATGGTTGTCTCTTTTTGTATGAAATGCAAACGCCATGTAATTGCTTTACTTTATCACTATGTGTTAGCGATAGTTGTAGAAGCAATAGTTGGCGAGACAACCACGGCACAACGATGGAGGTCAAGGTGTCGAGCTGATGACGATGGAGATCATGATGAGGCTTTGGAGATGGAGATCAAAAGCACAAGATGATGATGGCCATATCATGTCACATATTTTGATTGCATGTGATGTTTATCTTTTATGCATCTTATTTTGCTTAGTACGACGGTAGCATTATAAGATGATCCCTTAACTAAATTTCAAGGTATAAGTGTGTCATGCTAAGACACCACGTGATGATCGGGTGTGATAGGCTCTACGTTCACATACAATGGGTGTAAGCCAGATTTACACACGCGCAATACTTGGGTTAAACTTAACGAGCCTAGCATGTACAAACATGGCCTCGGAACATTGGAGACCAAAAAGTCGAACGTGAATCATATAGTAGATATGATCGACATAGAGATGTTCACCATTGATGACTACTCCATCTCATGTGATGATCAGACATGGTTTAGTTGATTTGGATCATGTTACACTTAGATGACTTAAGGGATGTCAGTTTAAGTGGGAGTTCTTGAGTAATTTGATTAATTGACGTTTAATTTATCATGAACTTAGTCCTGATGGTATTTGCAAATTATGTTGTAGATCAATAGCTCGCGTTGTAGCTCCCCTATGTTTTTATATGTTCCTAGAGAAAACTAAGTTGAAAGATGATAGTAGCAATGATGTGGACTCAGTCTGTGATCTGAAAATTATCCTCATTGCTGCACAGAAGAATTATGTCCTTGATGCACCGCTAGGTGACAAACCTATTGCAGGAGCAGATGCAGACGTTATGAATGTTTGGCAAGCTTGAAATGATGACTACTTGATAGTTTAGTGCACCATGCTTTACGGCTTAGAACCGGGACTTCAAATATGTTTTGAACACCGCGGAGCATATGAGATGTTCCAAGAGCTGAAATTGGTATTTCAGACTCATGCCCATGTCGAGAGGTATGAGACCACTGACAAGTACTTTGGCTAAAAGATGTAGGAAAATAGCTCAGCTAGTGAGCATGTGCTCAGAATGTCTGGGTACTACAATCACTTGAATCAAGTGGGAGTTAATCTTCCAGATAAGATTGTGATTGATAGAGTTCTCTAATCACTATCACCAATCTACTAGAACTTCGTGATGAACTATAATGTGCAAGGGATGACAAAAATGATTCCCGAATTTTTCGCGATACTGAAATCGGCGAAGGTAGAAATCAAGAAAAAACATCAAGTGTTGATGGTGAACAAGACCACTAGTTTCAAGAAAAAGGACAAGGGAAAGAAAGGGAACTTCTAGAAGAATGACAAGCAAGTTGTCACTCCCGTGAAGAAGCCCAAAGCTGAACCTAAGCCTGAAATTGAGTGCTACTACTGCAAAGGAAATGGTCACTAGAAGCGGAACTACCCCAAATATTTGGCGGATAAGAAGGATGGCAAAGTGAACAAAGGTATATTTGATATACATGTTATCGATATGTACCTTACTACTGCTCGTAGTAGCCCCTGTGTATTTTATACATGTTCGATTGCTAAGATTAGTAACTTGAAACAGGACTTGCAGAATAAATGGAGACTAGTTGAGGGTGAAGTGAAGATTGATATTGGAAGTGGTTTCAAGATTGATATGATCATCAACGCACACTCCCTATACTTTTGAGATTAGTGTTGAACATAAATAAATGTTATTTGGTGTTTGCGTTGAGCATGAACAAGGTAGGATCGTGTTTACTGCAGTACGATTATTCATTTAAGACAGAGAATATTTGTTATTCTGTTTCCATGAATAAACCTTCTATGGTCATACACCCAATGCTAATGGTTTATTGAATCTCGATCATAGTGATACACATATTCATAATACTGATGCCAAAATATGCAAAGTTGATAATGATAGTGCAACATATTTTTGGCACTGCCATTTAGGTCATATTGGTCTAAGCGCATGAAGAAACTCCATGCAGATGGACTTTTGGAATCACTTGATTATGAATCATTTGATACTTGTGAACCATGCCTCATGGGCAAGATGACTAAAAATCTGTTCTCCGGGACAATGGAGCGATCCAAAGACTTACTGGAAATAATATATACCGATGTATGCGATCCGATGAGTGTTGAGGCACGCGGCGGGTATCGTTATTTTCTAAGCTTCACAGATGATTTGAGTAGATATGGTTATATCTACTTAATGTAACACAATTCTGAAACATTTGAAAAGTTCAAAGAATTTCAAAAGGAAGTGGAGAATCATCGTAACAAGAAAATAAATTTTGTACGATCTGATCGCGGAGGCGAATATTTGAGTTACGAGTTTGGCCTTCATTTAAACAATGTGGAATTGTTTCACAACTCACGCCACTTGGAACACCACAGCGTAATGGTGTGTCTGAAAAAAGCAATCGTACTTTATTAGATATGGTGCATTCTATGAAGTCTCTTACCGATTTATCACTATCGTTTTGGGGTTATGCATTAGAGACAGCTGCATTCACATTAAATAGGTCACCGTCTAAATCCGTTGAGACGACATCGTATGAACTTTTGTTTGGCAAGAAACCTAAGATGTCGTTTCTTAAAGTTTGGGGTTGCGAACCTATGTCAAAAGGCTTTAACCTGATAAGCTCGAACCCAAATTGGAGAAGTTCGTCTTCATAGGATAGCCTAAGGAAACAATTGGATACACCTTCTACAACAGATCCGGAGGCAAGATCTTTGTTGCCAAGAATGGAACATTTCTAGAGAAGGAATTTCTCTCGAAAGAAGTGAGTGGGAGGAAAGAAGAACTTGATGAAGTAATTGTACCTTCCCTCAATTTTAAAAGTAGCCCATGAGAGAAATCCGTTCCTACCAACTAGAGAGGAAGCTAATGATGATGATCATGAAACTTCAGCTCAAGTTACTACCGAACCTCGTAGGTCAACTAGAACATGATCGACACCATAGTGCTACGGTAATCCTATTCTGGAAGTCATGTTACTAGACCATGGAGAACCTACGAACTAGGAAGAAGCTATGATGAGCCCAGATTCCGATAAATGGCTTGAGGCCATGAAATCTGAGATAGGATCCATGTATGAGAAGAAAGTGTGGACTTTGGTGGATTTGCCCGAGGATCGGCGAGCCATAGCGAATAAATGGATCTTCAAGAACAAGACTGACTCTGATGGTAATGTTACTGTCTATAAAGCTCGACTTGTTGCAAAAGATTTTCAACAAGTTCAAGGAGTTGAATATGATAAGACTTTCTCACCCATAGCGATGCTTAAGTCTGTCCGAATCATGTTAGCAATTGCCGCATTTTCTGATTATGAAATCTGGCAAATGGACGTCAAAACTGCATTCCTTAATGGATTTCTTCAAGAAGAGTTGTATTTGATGCAACCAGAAGGTTTTATCAATCCTAAAGGTGCTAACAAAGTGTGCAAGCTCTAGCGATCCATCTATGGACTGGTGCAAGCATCTTGGAGTTGGAATATACGCTTTGATGAGGTGATCAAATCATATGGATTTATACAACCTTTCGGAGAAGTCTGTATTTACAAGAATGTGAGTGGGAGGTGTGTAGCATTTCTAATATTATATGTAGATGACATATTGTTGATTGGAAATGATGTAGAATTTTTGGATAGCATAAAAGGATACTTGAATAAGAGTTTTTCAACGAATTACCTCGGTGAAGCTGCTTATATATTGGGCATCAAGATCTATAGAGATAGATCAAGACGCTTAATAGGACTTTCACAAAGCACATACCTTGATAAAGTTTTGAAGAATTTCAAAATGGATCAATCAAAGAGAGGGTTCTTGCCTGTGTTACAAGGTGTGAAATTTAGTCATACTCAATGCACGACCACTACAGAAGATAGAGAGAGAATGAAAGTCATTCCCTATGCCTCAGCCATAGGTTCTATAAAGTATGTCATGCTGTGTACCAGACCTATTGTATGCGTTACCAATGAGTTTGGCAAGGGGGTACAATAGTAATCCAGGATTAGATCACTAGACAACAGTAAAATTATCCTTAGAGGACTAAGGAAATGTTTCTCGGTTATGGAGGTGATAAAGAGTTACGTCGATACAAGCTTTGACACTGATCTAGATGATTCTATGTCTCAATCCAGATACATATTGAACGTCAGAGCAATTAGCTAGAGTAGATCCATGCAGAGCATTATAGACATAGAAATTTGCAAAAAAACATACGGACCTGAATGTGGTAGATCCATTGACTAAACTTCTCTCACAAGCAAAATATGATCACACCTTAGTACTCTTTGGGTGTTAATCACATACCGATGTGAACTAGATTATTGACTCTTGTAAACCCTTTGGGTGTTGGTCACATGGCGATGTGAATTATGGGTGTTAATCACATAATGATGTGAACTATTGGTGTTAAATCACATGGCGTCGTGAACTAGATTATTGACTGTAGCGCAAGTGGGAGACTGAAGGAAATATGCCCTAGAGGCAATAATAAAGTTGTTATTTTACATTTCCTTATATGATGATAAATGTTTATTATTCATGCTAGAATTGTATTAACCGGAAATTTGATACATGTGTGGATACATAGACAAAACATCGTTTCCCTAGTAAGCCTCTAATAGACTAGCTCGTTAATCAAAGATGGTTAAGTTTCCTAACCATAGACATGTGTTGTCATTTGATGAACGGGATCACATCATTATGAGAATGAAGTGATGGACAAGACCCATCCGTTAGCATAGCATATTGATCATTCAGTTTTATTGCGCATATTGATCATTCAGTTTTATTGCTATTGCTTTCTTCATGTCAAATACATATTCCTTCGACTATGAGATTATGCAACTCCCGGATACCGGAGGAATTCCTTGTGTGCTATCAAATGTCACAATGTAACTGGGTGATTATAAAGATGCTCTACAGGTATCTCCAAAGGTGTTTGTTGGGTTGGCATAGATCGAGATTAGGATTTGTCACTCCAAGTATCGGAGAGGTATCTCTGGGCCCTCTCGGTAATAAACATCATAAGAAGCCTTGCAAGCAAAGTGACTAATGAGTTAGTTGGAGGATGATGTATTACGGAGCGAGTAAAGAGACTTGCCGGTAACGAGATTGAACTAGGTACGAAGATACCGACGATCGAATCTCGGGCAAGTAACATGCCGATGACAATGGGAATCATGTATGTTGTCATAACGGTTCGACCCATAAAGATCTTCATAGAATATGTGGGAGCCAATATGAGCATCCAGGTTCTGCTATTGGTTATTGACCGGAGAGGTGTCTCGGTCATGTCTACATAGTTCTCGAACCCATAGGGTCCGCACGCTTAACGTTCGTTGACGAGATAGTATTATATGAGTTATGTGATTTGGTGACCGAATGTTGTTCGAAGTCTCGGATAATATCACATACATGAAGATGAGCCTCAAAATGGTCGAGAGGTAAAGATTGATATATAGGACAATGGTATTAGGACACTAGAAGTGTTTTGGGAAGCACCGGGTACTTATCGGTCACCAGAAGGGGTTCCGGTCACCCCCGGCAAAAACATATGGGCCTTATGGGCCGAGTGGGGAAACACACCAGCCACAAAGGGGCTGGTGCGCTCCCCCCATATGGGCTGGCCAAATTGGATAAGGAAAGGGGAAGGAGGAAAGGAAAAGGGGAATAGAGGATTCCCCCTTCCCCCTCTTCCCTTCCAACTCCGAATAGGAATAGGAGAGGGGGGTTGGCCGAATTGGGAGAGTACTCCAAGTAGGATTCCTCCTAATTGGGGCGCCCCCTTGGCTGCCTCTCCTCCCCGCCAACCTATATATATGTGGGAAAGGGGGCGCCGACAAGATAGAATAACAACTATTAGCCGTCTGTCGCACCCCCTCCATAGTTTACACCCCCAGTCATATTGTCGTGGTGCTTTGGCGAAGCCCTACATAGACCACTTCACCATCACCGTCACGACGCCGTCGTGCTAAAGGAACTCATCTACTTCCTCGACACCTTGCTGGATCAAGAGGGCGAGGAACGTCATCGAGCCGAACGTGTGCATAACTCGGAGGTGTCGTACGTTCGGTACTTGATCGGTCGGAGCTAGAAGAAGTTTGACTACATCAACCACGTTGTCTAACGCTTCCACTTTCGGTCTACGAGGGTACGTGGAGACACTCTCCCCATATCGTTGCTATGCATCACATAGATAGATCTTGCATGATCGTAGGATTTTTTTTGAAATTACCGTGTTCCCCAACATAATCAACACTACTAGCAACCCATAGGTACCAATATGAGGTTTTGAGACAAAGATCGGATACAAGAGATGAACTAGGGTTTGAGAGGAGATGGTGCTAGTGAAGATGTTGATGGAGATTGACCCCCTCTCGATGAGAGGATCGTTGGTGATGATGATGGCTTCGATTTCCCCCTCCCGGATGGATGTTTCCCCGGTAGAACAGCTCTGCCCACATTCTCCCTCAAGACGGTGGCGCTTCATCCCGAAAGCTCCATATGATTTTTTTTCCAGGTAAAAACCCTTCATATAGCAGAAGATGGGCGTCGGGGGCCTGCCTGGTAGGTGGCAAGGCAGGGGCGCGCCCCCACCCTTGTGGTTGCCTGGTGGGTCCCCTATGGTGCTTTCTTCGCCCAATATTTTTTATTAATTCCAAAATGATTCTTCATAAATTTTCAGGACTTTTGGAGTTGTGCAGAATAGGTCTCTAATATTTTCTCCTTTTCTATCCCAGAATTCCAGCTGCCGGCATTCTCCCTCTTCATGTAAACCTTGTAAAATTAGAGAGAAAAGTCATAAGTATTATGCTATAATGTGTAATAACAGCCAATAATACAATAAATATCAATATAAAAGCATGATGCAAAATAGACGTATCAGAGCAACGCCGTCTCGAGGCAGAACTGAGGCAGGAGCACTTTTACCCTCCGGCGGAGCGATTCTGCTGGGGGAACTTTCCTCCCGAAGGGGGGAAATAGAAGCCATCGTCATCACCAACAACCCTCTCATCTTTGGGCGGCCAATCTTCATCAACATCTTCAACATCACCATCTCCTCTCAAACCCTACTTCATCTCTTGTGTTTAATCTTTGTACCGGAACCTCAAATTGCCTATGGGTGACTAGTAGTGTTGATTACATCTCGTAGTTGATTACTACATGGTTTATTTGGTGGAAGATTATATGTTCAGATCCATTATGCTATTTAATACCCCTATGATCTTAAGCATGATAATCATTTGTGAGTAGTTACATTTGTTCTTTTGGTCACAGGAGAAATCTTGTTGCAAATAATCATGTGAACTTGATATATGTTCGATATTATGATGATATGTGGTGTCATGTGAACATCAACTACATGGCACTTCACCATATTTGTGCCTAAGGGAATGCATTGTGGATTAGTTATTAGATGATGGGTTGCTAGAATTACAGAAGTTTAAACCCTAGTTTATGTGCTACTTCATAAGGGACCAATTTGGATCCAAATATTTAATGCTATGGTTAGATTTTATCTTAATACTTTTCTCATAGTTGCGGATGCTTGAGAGGGGGTTAATCATAAGTAGGAGGTTTGTTCAAGTAAGAATGACACCTAAGAATCGATCCACCCACATATCAAATTATCAAAGTAGCGAACACGAACCAAATCAACATGATGAAAGTGACTAGATGAAATTCCCGTGTACCCTCAAGAACGCTTTGCTTATTATAAGAGAACGTTTTGGCATGTCCTTTGCCACAAAAGGATTGGGCTACCTTACTGCACTTTATTTACCGTTACCATTACTTGTCCGCTACAAATTATCTTGCTATCATTGCTAAAAAACAAACTATCTTGCTTTAAAAATATGTGGTAACAATGTTCATCATTCAATTCTAATCACTTGCTGACTTGTTGTATCGTGCATACCATTAATTATTAATTGCAATATTCTTAATTGTTACATAGTGTATCCCATGCAACATAAGGGTCCAATTCAATAATTTAATTTGTGTCAGTTTTAACTTTTTGGATGGTCAAGGGAAACCATACAAAATTGACATTCGTAAAAAAAGGATAAAACCATCATAGGAGGCAACATATGGAACAAGTACATTTCAAATAATAAGCTCACCGGGGGAGAGTACATAGGCTTTTACTTGAAGAAAGCGGTCAACAAGTTAAGGATTAAGTATTTCTTCGACCAAGATGATGAGATTGACGAAGATCATGCTGAAGATTCCTAGGATGATGAGGATGATGATGATGACAGCCAAGATGATGATGATGCTAGCGAGGATGACGATAGCCAGGGGTATGAGGATGAGGATGAGAAAGATGATGAGGGTAGCGGAGATTATGAAGATGATGATCCATACAATTATGCAATTTTGTCTCAAAGAATGAAAGAGCTTAATGAGGATGAGAAGGCCAAACTCATCGCGATCCTACCCATTGTTGAGGAAATCGTTAACTGGTAGCTGCTCGGTTGGGTAGCGAGTAGGGGATTATTAGGCTAATCGGCCATTTAATCAATTAATCGGATGATTTAATGGTTTATCGGCTACTCGGTGATCCTACGAGTAGGGATTAATCGGCAAGTTAACTGGTTAATTAGATGAATTCTTGAACAGGGATCCTACCATCAAGTGTGCACTACTTGGGGAGGCCATGTGTGCATCGTTTTACCAAGACTAACATCGTGAAACACACCATGGTATGCTTTGTATCTTTTCTCATTTTTTCATTCGTAACACTATATGGCAAGATGTCTAACATTGTGTGCTCTATTTTGTTTTTAATCATGGGGATCATAGAAATTACCTATGAAGATGTTTTGTGTCGAGGACATCCCTACTGCCGGCATGGCCGGAGTAAGCCTTGGAGCAGCAGGTCATGTCACCAGTGTTCGATACAAGACTGACACAAACAGCCGCATATCGTTCTATGAGACCGGCTGGCGGGAATTCCAGAAGGGAAAGAGACAACTAACGGTTGACACAGCAGTGCTCATCATGATAAGGAACAAGAGGAACATCAATTTCCACATGATGGTTGTTGTAGATCTTATTTATAAATAAGGTCCATTCAAATATCTCCTAGCCGATGAACTCATAGTTGCATTAATTATTTGTTTCTTCTTGTCAAATTAGCGTGTTTAGTACTTTTTTATGCTCTATATGTATTGTGTAGTTTTTGCTAGCAAATAATGAGAGCAGGAAGATTTGCTCCGTTGGTGAGGCATGGTGTCGGGCATCAACAACCACATTACCCCAACCATCATGTAAGAGCTAGTATAAGCATTTTTTACTTTTTAGAAAAGGAAACTTCATTACCCCAGCCTCTGTAACAACTAGGATGCATACAACCATAATGTTAAAAAAACAAGTAATCTTTACCAACAAAGAGTGCTAGTACATAAGATAATAGAGCAAATAATTTTAAAAAGCAAAAAGGGGATGCGCCAAGTCCTCTCTTAAACCTCTTTCTTGTAGGATCATTCTTTGTTAGTAAGAAATTACGACCACACCAAGTAAAAATCAATGTTATGGAGACCTAACTATTTTGTGGAGTTGTCCATATTCTTTTGTTTTTTGGTACCATAAAAAGCCTCTTCCCTTAATATATGAACACATCTCTACTTTAGTTTGTGCACCATACCGGTTCATCCATTCGTTTAGGTATGAAAAGCATGTTTCGGTACACTTTGCTTCTTCTTCTTCTTTTTTTTGATCTGGGTACACTTTGCTTGGCAAAGCCTAAATAGTATCTCTTTTGTCCATTTGTATAATGCCAACTTTCATAAGGTACTCCCTCCGTTTCTTTTTAGTCCGCATATAAGATTTGGTCAAAGTCAAACTTCATAAACTTTGACTAACTTTATAGAACAAAACATCACCATTCATAATATGAAATCCACATTACTATATGCATCATGATATTAATTTTCATAGCATATAGGTTTAGTATTGTAGATGTTGATGTCTTTTGATATATATTTGGTCAAACTTTGCATCGCTTGACTTTGACCAAATCTTATATGTAGACTAAAAAGAAACGAAGGGAGTATGTGTATACTAGTATATAGTAGTTATAATCCAATGTATTTCTTTAACCCCGTATTGTGATTCTCAACATTTCTAACTGCATGTAACAATTGTCTTCGATGTTCGCCACATATGAAAATTGATCCAAGTTACCCGCCAAAAGAAAAAAATGATCCAAGTGGAACTCTTGTAATACTGATTTGTCTCAAATTGCAATTCCTAACATTTTTGCCGGGATGTAATTAACACGTGTCTCATATGTTGCCCACATATGAAATCAACCCAAACGTGGACTCTTCTCATATGTTCACACTAATTAACTGCGATTCCTAACATTTTTAGCCATGTTGTATCAATCTAAAAACTGTCTCCCTATGGGTATGGGTATCGGCATGCTATGCTCATATATATGAATCTTAGGTTGCCTACCTACCGTCAAAACAAATCCCACATTGCATTGCAGCGCTGCATCAAATCTTTCACTTGGCCAAGCTCTCGCCTGGGCAGTCGCAGCAGCCGCGTGCATGGGCCTCCTCAGGCTTTGTTCGGTTCCACTGGAACCAAACCTCTAGGGGATTAGACCCACACAGGGATTTGGTGATCCCCACCTCGTCACCCAATCCCCTAACCAACAAACCCTGTTAATCCCTGTAGAGTGGAGCGTGGGGCGAGGTAGAAGGATGGCGCAGCAGCCGGTCTTCAGTGGAGGAGAGAGATCGCCCGCTCCGGCCCCTCGCCGTCGCCTAGTTCTTCCCTGTCGGCGTCGGCGCCGCCGCCGCTCTCGCCCGCTCCTCCTTTTTCTTTCGAGCCGAGAAGACTGAGACGACTGGTTTTGTTCCACGGGTGGGGAGACGTGGGTGAAAACCCAGTGAAATCCCTGTGGTTTGGGGTGGATTTGGATGGATATCAACCCGGCCGGGTTTAACCGAAGACGCATATAAGGTAGGTCGGGATCCTACCCCGACCGGGGTCAAAAGCACGTGGATTAGGCCAAAACCCCGCCGATCCCGGCGGGGGCGGGGATTAAACGAACAAAGCCTCAGCGAGCTCCCCGACGAACTCCTCGTCAGCGCATGGACCTCCTCAGTGCGCTGCCCCGACGAACTCTCTTCAGTGCATGGACCTCCTCAGTCGCAGCGGCCGCCCCGCGCATGGACCTCCTCAGTGCGCTGCCTGACGAACTCCTCGTCACCATCCTGCATGGCCTCGACACCCGCTCCGCTCGCCACCGCCATCCTAGCCAAGCGCTGGGCGCGCCTCCCCCGCCAGCTCCGCGCCATCGACTTAAGGGTCACGCACATGTTCCCGCCAGCGTACCACGAGTCCGTCGACTTGCTCGAGGATCACATGCGCCGCAGCATGGCTAGCTACAACGATGCCCTCGAGGCCTCGACAGCTTCATTGAAGCGGACGCTTACGAGGATGGTAACGGAGGCTATATTCCCCGTCGCCTCGAGAGGCTCCGGCTCGAGTTCTTCGACCCGGACGAGCCCTTCTCCGTTGACCGCCTGATCGCCAAGGCGGTCACCAACTGGGGCGTGGAGGACCTTGAGGTCTGCGTGAAGCGCCCATCCAGCGCCCGGCGTGCCGCCTACCTCTTCCCCCACGAGCTCCTCAATGACGAGTCGGTGCAACGCATCCGCAGCCTCACGCTCGGAGGTTTCGACCTCCTCCCGCCGCTGCACGAGTATGGCGGGCTCACTGCTCTCGTCCTTCAGGACATCAGCCAGCCGATGACGGCCTACACAGGAGTGGTCTCCATGTGCCCGCAGCTGCAGTCCGTGCACCTCAGGCGTTGCCGCGCCAAAACCAACAGCACCATACCCAGACCCAGAGTCATGGAGGTGGACGCGCCGGCATCGGGGCTCAGGGAGCTCGTCGTCGTCAGCTGCTCGTTCTCTGTAATCCGGCTGCTCTCTCTCCCGGCGCTGGAGCGCATGGAGTAATTCTGGCATTCGGCAACGTCCCGCGCCTCGCGCACGTAAACCTGGACGTGGGCTTCTTCATCGTCGAGGGTGAGCCCTGGGACAGGTACCAGTACGACTACACGCTGAACAAGTACGTCGCGGCGGTTGTCCCAGCGGCCGCGACGGAGCTCGTCCTCCGGTTCACCGGCACCTATAGGTGGGCCAACCAGTGTCTCGCCGGCGTGACGCCGTTCCTCGGTCTGCGGAGGCTGCTGGTGGCGGACGTTCCTTTCAACTGGGACCTGTCTTGGCCGTGCCTCCTCCTCCTCCTCCAAGCAGCGCCCTCGCTCGAAGCCCTCCACGTCAGCATCACCGGCTGCGAGGACTCGCG
Organism: Triticum aestivum; assembly: GCF_018294505.1. Taxonomy (NCBI): domain Eukaryota; kingdom Viridiplantae; phylum Streptophyta; class Magnoliopsida; order Poales; family Poaceae; genus Triticum; species Triticum aestivum. The sequence goes on from NC_057804.1 coordinate 554,085,347, forward strand.
GGGGCGGCAGGCACGTAACGCCTACAACGCCTGGGTTCCGACCAACTTCCGGCACGCTCAAATGGAGGAGCTGGTGATAGTCGGGTTCCAGCACACGATGAGGCAGGCCTGCCTGGTCAGGTTTGCCATGAAGGTGTGCACGGCGCGCTGCAGCGCGTCATGCTAGTGAAGGTCGGCCGCGTAGACGTCAGGGGGCTCTGCCGCGGTTGGGAGTCAGGCTGGACGGAGCGAGCGGGCTTTTCGGCCCGCTCGTGGCCCGTTCGGGACCGGACCGTTCGGTCCTGGCCCGTTGAAGAAATTAGCCGGTCCGGTTACAGAATTTGGGCCCGATATTTTGTCGGTCCGGTCCGGTCTTTGACCGAGCTGACCGAGCGGACCGAAGCGCGCTGCAGGCCGTTCCTCGTTATCGCGGCCACCACACGCTCTGGCCGGCGAGATCCACGCGCTGGGTGACCGACGACCACGCCCCGCCTTCCCTCGCCCGCGTGGGCACGCCCCTCCTTGATTTGTTTCCGTTTATTGAGTCGAACAAAGAAGAAAACTTAAGTCGCGCGTGAGGTAGAAGAGAAGAGAAAATAGAAAGAACACGCCGTCACACCCATGATTATCTGAGAGTCACACAGGGGCAAGAGGCAGTCACGCCCTACCATTTGGTTTTTCCTTTTAATCAGTCGACAGAAAATATATAGAGAGAATGAGATAAACATGATTCGATCCGATAATTTAGGCGCTTCCCACGACAAGTCCTCGCTGTAGTTCCTTTTATTTTCAAGTAATTAGTAATGAGAGAAATAAGTTCGATCGGATAATCAGGCGCCATCCCATGACGCAGTTTCCTCTTATTCAGAGTTCAGACGAACATGCAGAAAATAGAAGGAACAAGAGAGAGAAAATGGTTGGATCCGACAATGACGGTGTCATCCCACGATTATCTTCACGTCGGAATTAATCCACCAATCACGGCAAGGCTCATACAAGGAAAACCATGGGCCCATGCACGCGCTAAATTACTTGCATGCAACAAAAAAAACTGCTAAAAATATACTTGCGGACGCTCGATGCTAACTGTCGCGCCGCCCCCTCTCCCCCGCGCGGCCGCACTGCTCCCTCTCTCTCTTGTGCCTCTCCTTCACGCCGCCGCGCCGTCAACAGGTGCGTCTTCTCCAGCTCCGGCCACCGTGCTGCTTCTCCGACAACCTCTCCGACATCCTGGGCCCACATGCAGTGACTGGACGTCGCCGGGACCGTGAGGACCGCCGGTCCGCACCGAGCTTCTCGTCCGCCGGTCCGGTGCCTGAAATCTGGACCGCTGCCCTGCTCGGTCCGGTCCGGACCGGACCGCCGGCGGCCGGTCCAATCTACGGCTCGGACCGGGACCGGACCGGCCCGGACCGTGTCCACCCCTAGTTGGGAGGTGGTGTCATCACCAGAGAGCGCGTGGAGCGACGGGGAGAAGGCGGCCACGGAGGAGAAGATCAGGACACCGAGATACTTTAAGTTGCAAGGGCGGCTGGAGTTTGCATGATTTGATTTGGTCTTTCGCTTCCAAAACGTTCATTTTGGTTTGGAGTATTTCTTTCGGTAATGCTATTTAGTTAAGGTTCGTTTGAAGGGATGAGAAATCGAATGATATTTTATGATAATTTATATCGTCACGAGGATGGCATATTTTGTGCAAACAAGGCAAATCCTGGCAGAGAAAATGAACTGGGACAGAATTGTCATACTTGCCAAGTAAATTTGCCATCCTCTGACAATATAAATTGTCATGCAAAGCATTTTCAATTGGCATGCTTCCCGCTGACGTTCGCTGGTTAAGTGGATCTATTTCTATTCAACTGTGAGATTGGTCGCTTCATTGTATGTTTTGATTTCAAAAAGTTTATGTCGGATATGTTTGTCAAATAGTTAAAGTAAATATATTTCATTGATTGAACCTCCTTGCACAGAATAATATAGTGGTGATTTATTCAATTGATTTACTTAATTATGTGAAACAGGTGATGGAAAGAGTATGTTTTGATTTACTTAATTATGTTAAACAAGACCCAAGCTATGCCTAATCGAGAGAGCAAAAACCATGGCGATCAAAACAACGGACGATAAACTACACCAATGATCATATATGTGCCAACCATCTCTCGATACTACAAGGACAATGAGAATGGTTGTTCAACATCAATGCCTTCAGGAAAGAAACGATGCTCAAACGTCGTCGCCACGGGATCCAACCACCAAAGGACAAGTCTGAACACACCCGAGCAATGCATGCCTTCAACAAGGTAACGACGTAAAAAAACATTGTCATTACCATGTATAATCAATTCAGGTCAGACCTAGGGTTTAAGTTTAGAAAAGGAGTTTGGAATGGCCTACTTACCTTTGAGAAAGAGATGAGAGAACGGTTAGAAGAGAGAAAGAAAAGTTGTATGGACAATGGCGGGACGAGTAGACTCGGTTAAACAAATGTCTTAGCAATTATCAAACCAGCAAGTGCAGTGTCCAGAGCCAATTTCCTTCCAGCATTTTACTATATGAAGTGGATACTACTGGAAGGAAGCATTCCTACCCCTCCATAATGAAGCTGCATGGTTTTTACAGATTGAGACGGGAATAGCCTTGCATGGCTTACAAGCAAATTACCGATCGCTTGGATTCGGCGTTACAGATAGGAGTTTGAGAGGGAGGGAGAACAAGACAGGAAGTTCAGATTACATGGACTGTTACAGAACGCGGAGATCAATCCAATTGTCTAACACCCTGCCTTAATCTCTACTATGCTAAATCCAAAGTGTTCTTGAATCCTTCAAGTGGTCTAGATGCAAGAGCTTTAGTAAAGCCATCTCCTTGGATAAGACCCTTATGTCTAGTTTCTTTCGACAACAGTTTCTTGTAAAAACTGAAAATCAATCTCAATATGTTTTGTACTGGTATGAAAAGCAAGATTAGCAAATAAATAATAGTTGCTCCCACATTATCACGCCATAAACAGGAAGTGTGATGTTGCTTAATTACTAATTCTGCAAGCAGTGTTCCAAGCAAAATGATCTTAGCGGTTGCATTTGCCATAGTTGTATTCATCCTCTATACTTGACCTTGACACCATGGCATGTTTCCTCGCACTCTAGGAAATAAGATTAGAGCCAAAAAATACTGCAAAACCACTAGTTGATTTTCTACCGTCACTGTAGCTAGCTCAGTGAGCATCAAAGAAAGCACTAATAAGTGTAGACTCAGAGTGTCTAATTTTAAGCCAAATACTCATAGTATACTTAACATGCTATACAATTCTTTTGACTATTGTCCAATGAACAGTGGTAGGTGCATGCAGATATTGGAAATCTTGTTAATAGTAAACGGTATATTGTTGTGTAGGAGGCAACTACTATAAGGCTCATACAGTACTTCTATATTTGTACTTTCTTCTTCACTGAGGGGACCCCTTCATGCACTGAAAGTTTCTCGGAGGAAGAAAATGGTGTAGGAGAAGGCTTACAGTCCTTCATTCCCCTACGAGCTAGAAGTTCATATGCATATTTTTCTTTCTTCGGCAATAAGCCATCCTGAATCTTCTTAACGTCAATGCCTAACAAGAAGTGAAGATCCTCAAGATCTTTGAAAGCAAATTTTGAACTCAAATCATGTAGGAAATCATTAGTGGCACTTTGTGAAGAACGTGCACAAATAATATCATCTACATATATTAATACGAAGATAATAATATTTGCCTTATTGTAGATAAATAAAGAGGTGTCAGCTTTAGATATAAAAAGCCAAGACACTTTAACTGAGAGCTTAACCTGGAGTACCATGCTCCAGATGCTTGTTTTAATCCATAAATAGGATCATCAAGCTTTGACACATAGTGGGATGTCTTCTTCTCCTCATATTCTGGTGGTTATTGCATGTAAACCTCCTTTTCGGAATACATGCAAAAATGTGTTCAGTAGGTCTCTTTGTGTCATACTCCAACCCCTGGGTACAATAATGGCTAGAACAAGTCATATAGTTGCATATTTTACAACATAACTAAGGTATCATCATAATATATACCGTATCGTTGCTTAAAACCTTTTGCAACTAGATGTGCTTTATACTTATGAACTGAGCTATCTATTTTCTCCTTAACTATGTAAACCCACTTGTAGTAAATCATATTTTTACCTTCCTTATTCGGTATGAGTGAAAGTGCAACTAATCCCCGGTTGGTTTTGGTAATTCATAACAACATATAGCTCATTGAACTAATATCCATTCAAGTTAAATATTTTAGAAAGTTCAATGATTGGCATGGCCTGGACTAGAGATGTGGACCCCTCAAAATGCTAAGGACAAAGATTGGCAAAAGCTCAAGACTCTTCATTTTCATTGTAGTGATCCAAGATCACATTGAGTCCATAGGAAAGCCAATACTATTAAAAGGGGATGAGGTGTTTCTTAATGGTCTACTTGCTCAAAGTGCTTAGTGATATTGCTCCAAAAAAACCTCAACCACTTTCTCATTTCCACATTTGTCCAAAACTCAAAGTCAAACTCGGCCCCACCTGTTTGATCTATCTGGTGCTACCAAGTTCATTTGACCTAGCCACTGCCAGAAACCGTAGACAATTCGGTCACACCGATACAGATATCGGTCTCACCGAGATGGCCTTGCAAACTGTCTGTTGCCTATTGTAATTATTTCGGTCTCACCAAAATGTGCAATTGGTCCCACCAAGTTTGCCTGACCAACTCTCTTTTGCCTTATTGCTTCACTTTGGTCTAACTGAGTTGATGCAATGGTGCCATCGTGATGAGGTTTTTCCCTAGCCCTAGCACATCGGTCCCACCGAGATTCCTAACATTCACATTTTGAACTGAATCAGTTTCACCGAGTTCTTTTGTTCAGTCTGACCGAGTTCGGTCAAATGTGTGTAATGTTTGGATTTTTTGTGGAGGCTATATATACCCTCTCCACCCCCTTGTCCATTTGAGAGAGATACATCAGAACGTGTCTACACTTCTACTACTCATTTTCTGAGAGAGAACCACCTACTCATGTGTTGAGACCAAGACATTCCAATCCAACCATAAGAATCTTGATATCTAGCCTTCCCCAAGTTGCTTTCCACTCAAATCATCTTTCCACCATAGCCAAATCTATGAGAGGGAGTTGACTTTTGGGGAGACTATCATTTGAAGCACAAGAGTAAGGAGTTCATCATCATCACACCATCTATTACCTTCTAGAGTGTCTCCTAGATTGGTTAGGTATCACTTGGGAGCCTCCGACAAGATTGTGGAGTTGAACCAAGGAGTTTGTAAGGGCAAGGAGATCGCCTACTTCGTGAAGATCTACCCGTGTGAGGCAAGTCCTTCGTGGGCGATGGCCATGGTCGCATAGACAAGGTTGCTTCTTTGTGGACCCTTCGTGGGTGGAGCCCTCCGTGGACTCGCGCAATCGTTACCCTTCGTGGGTTGAAGTCTCCATCAACATGGAGGTACGATAGCACCACCTATCGAAACCACGCCAAAAATCTCCGTGTCTACATTGTGTTTGCCTTCTCCAAACCCTTCCCTTTACCTTCATATGCAATGTTTTACTTTCCGCTGGTACACTCTTAGAATTGCATGTGTAGGTTGATGGCTTGACTTGTGCTAAGTTGTTAAAATCTGCCAAGACTAAAAATTGGAAAAAGGTTAGATTTTTATTTGGTCAAGTAGTGTAATCACCCCCACCCCTCTAGACGTACTTTTGATCCTACAATGAGGTACCAAGTTTTGTTCTTCATAAGTGCAAAGTACCCTTCATCCATTGCTTTCTTTCCCTTCTGATCTCCAAGTGCATCATTCAACTTTGTTTGCTCTCCTGCAATACATAACATGCCATATGGTATAGCACCATTAGTTCGTGCTTTTGGATTACTTATACCTTGCTGCAATTGACTCATGAAATGAGGAACAACTGTTGGTTGTGGTGGAAGAGGTGGTGAAGGATGTTGCGCATGAGACTCCACAGAATCTGCCATGGAACATCTCTTAGAAGAAGCACCACGCACCGCCTTAGGGGATCCTGAGCTAGAACTGGAGCGCGAATGTGTGGCCGGCCATGTGTTGTCTAAAGGAAATATGCCCTAGGGCAATAATAAAGTTATTATTTATTTCCTTATATCATGATAAATGTTTATTATTCATGCTAGAATTGTATTAATCGAAAACTTAGTACATGTGTGAATACATAGACAAATAGAGTGTCACTAGTATGCCTCTACTTGACTAGCTCGTTGAATCAAAGATGGTTAAGTTTCCTAGCCATAGACATGAGTTGTCATTTGATTAACGGGATCACATCATTAGAGAATGATGTGATTGACTTGACCCATTCCGTTAGCTTAGCACTTGATCGTTTAGTATGTTGCTATTGCTTTCCTCATGACTTATACATGTTCCTATGACTATGAGATTATGCAACTCGCGAATACCGGAGGAACACTCTTGTGTGCTACCAAACGTCACAACATAAATGGGTGATTATAAAGGTGCTCTATAGGTGTCTCCGATGGTACTTGTTGAGTTGGCATAGATCGAGATTAGGATTTGTCACTTTGATTGTCGGAGATGTATCGCTGGGCCCTCTCGGTAATACACATCACTATAAGCCTTGCAAGCAATGTGACTAATGAGTTAGTTGCGGGTTGATGCATTAAGAAACGAGTAAAGAGACTTGCTGGTAACGAGATTGAACTAGGTATTGAGATACCGATGATCGAATCTCAAGCAAGTAACATACCAATGACAAAAAGGAACAACGTATGTTGTTATGCGGTTTGACCGATAAAGATCTTCATAGAATATGTAGGAGCCAATATGAGCATCCAGGTTCTGCTATTGGTTATTGACCGGAGATGTGTCTCGGTCATGTCTACATAGTTCTCGAACCCGTAGGGTCCGCACGCTTAACGTTCGGTGACGAGTTATACTATGAGTTATGTGATTTGATGACCGAAGTTTGTTTAGAGTCCCGGATGAGATCGGGGACATGACAAGGAGTCTCAAAATGATTGAGCCGTAAAGATCAATATATTGGAATGCTATATTCGGACATCGGAAAGGTTCCGAGTGATTCGGGTATTTTTCGGAGTACCGGAGAGTAACGTGAATTCGTATTGGGCCTTAATGGGCCATACGGGAAAGGAGAGAAAAGCCCTCAAGGGTGGCCGCACCCCTCCCCATGGACAGGTCCGAATTGGACTAGGGAGGGGGGGCGCCCCCTTCCTTCCTTCTGCTTCTCCCTTCCCCTTTTCCTACTCCATGTGGGAGGTGGAATCCTACTAGGACTAGGGAGTCCTAGTAAGACTCCACACTTTGGGCGCACCCTATGAGGGTCGGCCTCCTCCTCCCTCCCTCCTTTATATACAGGGGCAGGGGCACCCTAGAACACACAAGTTGATCATTGATCTCTTAGCCGTGTGCGGTGCCCCCCTCCACCATAATCCACCTCGGTCATATTGTTGCGGTGCTTAGGCAAAGCCCTGCGTCGGTAGCTTCATCATCACCGTCATCACGCTATCATGCTGACAAAACTCTCCCTCGACACTTTGCTGGATTGGAGTTCGTGGGACGTCACCGAGCTGAACGTGTGCAGATCGCGGAGGTGCCGTACATTCGGTACTAGGATCGGTAAATCATGAAGACGTACGACTACATCAACCGCGTTGTCATAACGCTTCCGCTTTCGATCTATGAGGGTACATGGACAACACTCTCCCCTCTCGTTGCTATACATCACCATGATCTTGCGTGTGCGTAGCAATTTTTTTGAAATTACTATGTTCCCCATCAGTGGTATCAGAGCCAGGTTTATGCGTAGATGTTATGTGCACGAGTAGAACACATGTGAGTTGTGGGCGATAATAGTCATACTGCTTACCAGCATGTCATACTTTGATTCGGCGGTATTGTTGGATGAAGTGGCCCGGACCGACATTACGCATACGCTTACGTGAGACTGGTTCTATCGACGTACTTCGCACATAGGTGGCTGGCGGGTGTCAGTTTCTCCAACTTTAGTTGAATCGAGTGTGGCTACACGCGGTCCTTGTGAATGTTAAAACAACACATACTTGACGAAATATCATTGTGGTTTTGATGCATAGGTAAGAACGGTTCTTGTTTAGCCTGTAACAGCCACGTAAAACTTGCAACAACAAAGTAGAGGACGTTTAACTTGTTTTCGCAGGGCATGTTGTGATGTGATATGTTACAGACATGATGCTAAATTTTATTTTATGAGATGATCATGTTTTGTAACAGAGTTATCGGCAACTGGCAGGAGCCATATAGTTGTCACTTTATTGTATGCAATGCAATTGCTCTGTAATTGTTTTTTACTTTATCACTAAGCGGTAGCGATAGTCGTAGAAACAATAGTTGGCGAGACGACAGCGATGCTACGATGGAGATCAAGGTATCGCGCCGGTAACGATGGTGATCATGACGGTGCTTTGGAGATGGAGATCAAAGGCACAAGATGATGATGGCCATATCATATCACTTATATTGATTGCATGAGATGTTTATCCTTTATGCATCTCACTACTAGGAAAAGGCTAATTAGTGGCGCACCTGTTTTGACCATTAATAGCACACTACAGGTGCGCCACTATCATTACGCCACTAGTAATTTTTAGTAATGGCGCACCTATAATGCGCAATTACTATCACAGATAGTAATGGCACACCTATAGTGCGCCATTACTATCTGACTTAGTAATGGCGCACAACATAGAAGTGCGCCATTACTAACAATTTTTTTTCAAATTTTTATTTAGAAAAAATTCAAATTTTTTTTCAGATTTTTTTTCATTTTTTCTTAATCTCGGGTCACTATGGCTTAATCTCGATATGCTTAATCTCAAGTCAAATCGCACTCCGTGGTCAAACTTCCCAAAAGGTCACCCATCCTCACACTACTCCAGCCAAGCACGCTTAACTTCAGAGTTCTATCCAACCCCAGCACCAGCTCACTTAACAGGCACTTGTTGTTATATCTAGCATATCAATCCTATTAAACCTTGTCGATGTCTAGGACTTTGTTCATGTTCATGAGTGTGATGAAATTTTGAATACATATTTCAAACTTCCGTTCATATCACGTATCATATTTTGAACATTTTTTCCAAAAAAATTCAAAACTATTTTTTTTTCTGTTACTAGTGGCGCACCTAGCAAATGGTGCGCCACTACTAAGTTTGAAATTTTGTCTATTTCCCCCCTCTAGATCTTAAATGCCCTGTATCTTTTTTTCTGTTAGGTTTTTGGGGATTCTAAAAATCTTCAACCAGGTTCCCCCCGTTGAATTCGGATGTAACTTTTCGAGTAGATGATTTTTCATATAAAAAACTTTTTAATCCGAGTTCGTATGCAAAAGTTATGCCCATTTTACAAATTCTAGAGAGATTTTGCAAATAAAGTCGAAATTCATATTTGTAAATTTTCCCTACAAGTAGACCACGTATCACATGAGAAACTTATTTTCTTTTATTTTTTTTGACATTTCCATCATTTTTTTAATTTTTTTAAAACTAAAAAGGCGGTCCATGGGGGGGTGCATTATGTGGAATTTTTGGTCAAAGTTAGTAATGGCGCACCGTGGGTGTGATGCACCATTACTAGTAGTTTTAACTACTAATGGCGCACCACAACAACGGTCCGCCATTACTAGTTTTGAAAAAAAATTGTTAGTAGTGGCGCACCGAGGGTGTGGTGTGATGTCTACTACATAACCTTCTTCTTGTAGACGTTGTTGGGCCTCCAAGTGCAGAGGTTTGTAGGACAGTGACAAATTTCCCTCAAGTGGATGACCTAAGGTTTATCAATCCGTGGGAGGCGTAGGATGAAGATGGTCTCTCTCAGGCAACCCTGCAACCAAATAACAAAGAGTCTCTTGTGTCCCCAACACACCCAATACAATGGAAAATTGTATAGGTGCACTAGTTTGGCGAAGAGATGGTGATAAAAGTGCAAAATGGATAGTAGATGTGGGTATTTGTAATCTGAAATTATAAAAACAGCAAGGTAACTAATGATAAAAGTGAGCGTAAATGGTATTGCAATGGTAGTAAACAAGGCATAGGGTTCATACTTTCACCAGTGCAAGTTCTCTCAACAATAATAACATAGATAGATCATATAAAATCCCTCAACATGCACCAAAGAGTCACTCCAAAGCCACTAATAGCGGAGAACAAACGAAGAGATTATGGTAGGGTACGAAACCACCTCAAAGTTATTCTTTCGGATTGATCTATTCAAGAGTTCATACTAGAATAATACCTTAAGATACAAATCAACCAAAACCCTAATGTCACTTAGATACTCCATTGTCACCTCAATTGTCCGTGGGCATGATTATACGATATGCATCAAAGAATATCAGATTCATCTATTCAACCAACACAAAGTACTTCAAAGAGTTCCCCAAAGTTTCTACCGGAGAGTCAAGACGAAAATGTGTGCCAACCCCTATGCATAGTTTCATGGGCGGAACCCGCAAGTTGATCACCAAAACATACATCAAGAGGCACGTGATATCCCATTGTCACCACAGATAAACACGACAAGACATACATCAAGTGTTCTCAAATCATTAAAGACTCAATCCGATGAGATAACTTCAAAGGGAAAACTCAATTCATCACAAGAGAGTAGAGGGGGAGAAACATCATAAGATCCAACTATAATAGCAAAGCTCACGATACATCAAGATCGTGCCATAGAGATAACACGAGAGAGAGAGAGATCAAACACATAGCTACTGGTACATACCCTCAACCCCGAGGGTGAACTACTCCCTCCTCGTCATGGATAGCACTGGGATGATGAAGATGGCCATGGGTGAGTGATTCCCCCTCCGGTAAGGTGCCGGAACGGGCTCCCGAGAGGTTTTTGGTGGCCATAGAGGCTTGCGGTGGTGGAATTCCCGATCTATCTTCTGTTTCGATGTTTTTAGGGTACGTGGACTTATATAGGCGAAAGAAGTTGGTCGGGGGAGCCTTGAGGGGCCCAGGAGACAGGGGCGCGCCTAGGGGGTGGGCGTGCTCTCCTATCTCCTGGCTTCCTCGAGCCTTCCCTTGCTTGAACTCCAAGTCTCCTGGATCATATCCTTTCCAAAAATCACTCTCCCGAAGGTTTCATTCCGTTTGGACTCCGTTTGATATTCCTTTTCTTCGAAATACTGAAACAGACAATAAAACAACAATATGGGCCGGGCCTCCGGTTAATAGGTTAGTCCCAAAAGTAATATAAAAGTGTATAATAAAGCCCGTAATCATTCAAAACAGATAATAAAATAGCATGAATGCTTCATAAATTATAGATATGTTGGAGACATATCAACATCCCCAAGCTTAATTCCTGCTCGTCCTTGAGTAGGTAAATGATAAAAGAAAGAATTTATGAAGTGTGAATGCTATCAGGTGCACAAGTTTGATCAATGATAATTTCAATCACCTTTTCTAGCATCATTATATGTCATAACAGTAGTTCATCTCATAAAACTTCTCACGAACAAGTAAAAAGCTATTCACATGTTTAAAGCATAGACCATAAACTTTCTTGAAAACTAGCAAACTTCGTTCTAAGTCATCAAACAATTGCAATTCATCTTATTTTCAGGAAGGGTCTTTGTCAGAGCTTTGATTTAGCAAACTGCACATACTCAACTATCATATAGTCTTCTACAATTGCTAACACTCACGCAATCTAATGGTTATGGTGTTTCAATCGGACACTGAGAAAGATAGGGGCTTATAGTGTTGCCTCCCAACGTATTCACCTTTGGGTGATGTCAACAATAATAGTTCATGCTAACTTACATCCAATTGGATATATATATCAGGATCTTCCCAACACGAGGTGCTTGCCAAAGGATAAAATGAAAAAGGGAAAGGTGAAGATCACCTTGACTCTTGCATAAAGTAAAAGACATAAAGTAAAAGATAGTCCCTTCGCAGAGGGAAGCAGAGGTTGTCATGCGCTTTTAGGGTTGGATGCACAAAATCTTAATGCAAAAGAAGTTCACTTTATATTGCCACTTGTATATGGAACTTTTATTATGCAGTCCTTCACTTTTATTGCTTCCATAAGAAGATCGTATAAAGCTTATTTTCTTCACACTAATAGATCATACATATTTAGAGAGCAATTTTTATTGCTTGCACCGATGACTACTTACTTGAAGGATCTTACTCAATCCATAGGTAGGTATAGTGGACTCTCATGGCAAAACTGGGTTTAAGGATATTTGGAAGCACAAGTAGTATCTCTACTTGGTGCAAGGAATTTGGCTAGCATGAGGGGGAATGCAAGCTCAACATGTTTGAATGATCCATGACAATATACTTTAACTCAGATGTGTGAAAACATAACCCATTACATTGTCTTCCTTGTCCAACATCAACTCTTTAGCATGTCATACTTAATGAGTGCTCACAATTATAAAAGATGTCTAAGATAGTATATTTATATGTGAAATCTCTCTTCCTTCAATATTCTTTCATGAATTGTTCAAATGACCAATACAATGCTTGCTAACCTTCAATAAATTTACAACCTCTACTTCTTAGATGTGAAGTCATTACTCCCCATGGGATAAGCAAATGAGACATATATAATTTCAGCTTTATGACATTCAACTCATTCAACCATTTACTCATAGGATATAAGTGAAGCACGCGAGTAAATGACAAACTACTCCAAACAGATATAAGTGAAGATCAATGAGTAGCTAAATAATTATGTAACTATGTGAAGACTCTCTCTAATTTAAGAATTTCAGATCTTAAGTACTTTATTCGAATAACAAGCAAAGCAAAATCAAATGACATTGCAATGATAGCACAACTCATACTAACCGATAGTTGTTGAAGAAGAAAGGTGGGATGCCTAACGGGGCATCCCCAAGCTTAGATGCTTGAGACTTGTTGAAATATTATCTTGGGGTGCCTTGGGCATCCCCAAAGCTTGAACTTTTGTGTCTCCTTAATTCCTCTCATATCATGGTTTCTCTTTTTATCAAAAGCTTGATCCATACCAAACTCAACAAGAACTCGTGAGATAGGTTAGTATAAACCAATGCAAAACCTTATCATTTTCTACTGTAACAAATCACAAAAATTATTATTCAACATTGCATACTAAATGCCTCTACATATTTAATACTCCTATCCTCAAATAGAATCATTAAACAAGCAAACATATGCAAACAATGCAAACATAACAGCAATCTGCAAAAACAGTATAGTCTATAAAGAATGCAAGAGTATCAATACTTCCCTAAATCCAAAAATTATGAGAAAAATACTAAGCTGTAGAAGATTTATCATATCTCAATATGCAAAAAGTTTCAACATTATATCATTTCCTGAATTTTCTATGGAATTTTTGCAACAGCGGTAAACTTTCTGTTTTCAAACAGCAACATGTATACTAGCAAAATAAGCATGGTTAAGGCTATCCTTGACATTTTTATTGAAACTAAAGACGCAAAACATTATTCTAAATAACAGAAAGCAAATACTAACAAAAGAAAATGACGCTCCAAGCAAAACACATAACATGTGGCAAATAAAAATATAGCTCCAAGTAAAGTTACCGATGAACGAGGACGAAAGAGGGGATGCCATCCGGGGCATACCCAAGCTTAGGGTCTTGGTTGTCCTTTAATATTACCTTGGGGTGCCTTGGGCATCCCCAAGCTTAGGCTCTGGCCACTCCTTATTCCATAGTCCATTGAATCTTTACCCGAAACTTGAAAACTTCACAACACAAAACTCAACAAAAAACTCGTAAGCTCCGTTAGTATAAGAAAATAAAACCACCACTTAGGTACTGTAATGAACTCATTATAAATTCATATTGGTGTTAAACCTACTGTATTCCAACTTATCTATGGTTCATACCTTCTGATACTACTCATAGATTCATCAAAATAAGCAAACAACACATAGAAAACAGAGTCTGTCAAAAACAGAACAGTCTGTAGTAATCTGTATCAAACGTATACTTCTGGAACTCCACAAATCCTACCAAATTTGGAAGTCCTAAGAAATTTGTGTACCAATCCATATCAAAACGATTCATATCAGAATCACGTTTATGTGAATTAATAAAACTAATTTACTGGGTGCAAAAGTTTCCGATTTTCAGCAGGATCAACACAACCATCACCGTAAGCTATCCTAAAGGTCTTACTTGGCACTTTGTTGAAACAAAAGCTATAAGACATGATTACTACAGTAGCATAATCATGTGAACACACAAAACCAGTAAGGGTAAATATTGGGTTGTCTCCCAACAAGCGCTTTTCTTTAATGCCTTTCTAGCTAGGCATGATGATGACAATGATGCTCACATAAAAGATAAGAATTGAAACATAACGGGAGCATCATGAAGCATATGAATAGAACATTTAAGTCTAGACCACTTCCTATGCATAGGCATTTTGTGAGCAAAAAACTTATGGGAACAAGGATCAACTAGCATAGGAAGGTAAAACAAGCATAGCTTCAAGAGTTTGAACACATAGAGAGGAAACTTGACATTATTGCAATTCCTACAAGCATATGTTCCTCCCTCATAATAATTTTAAGTAGCATCATGAATTAATTCAACAATATAACCAGCACCTAAAGCATTCTTTTCATGATCTAGAAGCATAGATAATTTACTACTCTCCACATAAACAAATTTCTTCTCATTCGGAATAGTGGGAGTATCATAAGAGACTTGAACACTAAAAATTGTTTCCACATTAAAAGAGTAATGTTCAGAAAAAGGGTAATCATAATCATGACAAGTTTTATAAATATAATCATCACTACTTTTTATAGAATAAGTTTCATCACAATAATCATCATAAGTAGCAACTTCGTTCTCATCATAATCGATTGAAACCTCTCCCAAGATAGTGGAATCACTAAATAAAGTTGACACTCCTCCAAATCCACTTCCATATTCATCACAATAAAATTAAACACCCTCCAAAATAGTGGGACCACTACTTCCTAAAGTTGACACTCTTCCAAACCCACTTTCATCAATATAATCATCATAGGTAAGAGGCATGCTATCACAATAACAACTTTGCATATCAAAGCTTGGGATGCTAAAAATATCATCTTAATTAAATGTAGCATCCCCAAGCTTGGGACAAACATTAATTGCAGCAAATATATTCTCAAAATATTTCATCCTCATTAAACATAGCTTGCCCAAGCTTGGGCCTTTTCGTATCATAAGCATAATCACTCTCATCATTAATAGTATGGATAGCACCAATAGTATAGCAATTATCATCATCACAATGAGTAGTAGGAGCAACATCATTTGGGAGGGATACCTTTCTACCTTTGTTGCTCCTTCTTTTCGTTTTCTTCTTCACATTATGTGTGGGTTCAACCTTCCTCTTTGAGCTCCTTATTGATGAGATTGGTTGAATAGAAAGCTCCTCCTCATTACCTGATTCATCATAAGAAATAATAGGAGGAGATTGGGAAGTCTCTTCCCTTTCATTAGTATTCTCTTCATCTTCTAATTGCTTTCTTTTCTTTAGGTGATTGGCAATATAAGGATTTTCAATGCAATTCACCGCGCAAAACAAATAAATCTCCTCCAATTCAATATCAAGGAAATGCTCAAGATTAAATTTTGGAATAAGCTTAGTTCCACGTTTCAATTCTACATAACCCAAAAGCAAACTAAGTTCATTGTAATGAGCAAGGGAGATCAAATCATCACAATTTTTGGACATGATTTGATCACGAAACAATTTGCATTGGAGATGTAAATGATCACGTTCATTGCAAAGTTCACAACGGTAAAGATATCTTAAATTCTCAGCACTCTTATCTAGCCTTTCTTGGAACCCTTTAGTTCCTAAATACTTATGCCTCTTGCAATATCTATTTTCTCTATTTGGTGTGTCCATGCAAACCCAATGCTCTCCATAAAAATCGACATGCTTATAAGAGACATTTTCATCATAACTAGTGCAATCATCATTAGTACTATGGATATTGAAAGAGTTCATACTAACAACATTGCAATCATGCTAATCATTCAAAGATTTAGTATCAAACATTCTATAGATTTCTTCTTCTAGCACTTGAGCACAATTTTCCTTTTCATCATACTCACGAAAGATATTAAAAAGATGAAGCGTATGAGACAAGCTTAACTCCATATTTCTATCGTTTTTCTTTTATAAACTAAACTAGTGATAAAACAAGAAACAAAAATATTCAATTGCAAGATCTAAAGATATACCTTCAAGCACTCACCTCCCCGGCAACGACGCTAGAAAAGAGCTTGATGTCTACGACACAACCATCTTCTTGTAGACGTTGTTGGGCCTCCAAGTGCAGAGGTTTGTAGGACAGTAGCAAATTTCCCTCAAGTGGATGACCTAAGGTTTATCAATCTGTGGGAGGCGTAGGATGAAGATGGTATCTCTCAAGCAACCCTGCAACCAAATAACAAAGAGTCTACTGTGTCCCCAACACACCCAATACAATGGCAAATTGTATAGGTGCACTAGTTCGGCGAAGAGATGGTGATACAAGTGCAAAATGGATAGTAGATATGGTATTTGTAATCTGAAATTATAAAAACAGCAAGGTAACTAATGATAAAAGTGAGCGTATACGGTATTGCAATGGTAGGAAACAAGGCATAGGGTTCATACTTTCACTAGTGCAAGTTCTCTCAACAATAATAACATAGATAGATCATATAACAATCCCTCAACATGCAACAAAGAGTCACTCCAAAGCCACTAATAGCAGAGAACAAACGAAGAGATTATGGTAGGGTACAAAACCACCTCAAAGTTATTCTTTCGGATCGATCTATTCTAGAGTTCGTACTAGAATAACACCTTAAGATACAAATCAACCAAAACCCTAATGTCACCTAGATACTCCATTGTCACCTCAAGTTTCTGTGGGCATGATTATACGATATGCATCACACAATCTCTGATTCATCTATTGAACCATCACAAAGTACTTCGAAGAGTGCCCCAAAGTTTCTGCCGGAGAGTCAAGACGAAAACGTGTGCCAACCCCTATGCATAGGTTAATGGGCGGAACCCACAAGTTGATCACCAAAACATACATCAAGAGGCACGTGATATCCCATTGTCACCATAGATAAACACGACAAGACATACATCAAGTGTTCTCAAATCATTAAAGACTCAGTCCGATAAGATAACTTCAAAGGAAAAACTCAATTCATCACAAGAGAGTAGAGGGGGAGAAACATCATAAGATCCAACTATAATAGGAAAGCTCACGATACATCAAGATCGTGCCATAGAGAGAACACGAGAGAGAGAGAGATCAAACACATAGCTACTAGTACATACCCTCAACCTCGAGGGTGAACTACTCCCTCCTCGTCATGGATAGCGCCGGGATGATGAAGATGGCTACCGGCGAGGGATTCCCCCTCCGGCAGGGTGCCGGAACAGGCTTCCGAGAGGTTTTTGGTGGCTACAGAGGCTTGCGGCGGCGGAACTCCCGATCTATCTTCTGTTTCGATGTTTTTAGGGTACGTGGACTTATATAGGTGAAATAAGTTGGTCAGGGGAGCCTCCAGGGGCCCAGGAGACAGGGGGCACACCCAGGGGGGTGGGTGCGCCCTCCTATCTCCTGGCTTCCTTGAGCCTTCCCTTGCTTGAAATCCAAGTCTCCCGGATCATATCCTTTCCAAAAATTACACTCCCGAAGGTTTCATTCCATTTGGACTCTGTTTGATATTCCTTTTCTTCGAAATACTAAAACAGACAATAAAACAACAATATGGGTTGGGCCTCCGGTTAATAGGTTAGTCCCAAAAGTAATATTAAAGTGTATAATAAAGCCCGTAATCATTCAAAACAGATAATAAAATAGCATGAATGCTTCATAAATTATAGATACGTTGGAGACGTGTCATGGTGCGCGATTACGAGTTAAAACTGGTAATGGCGCAGTATCCCCTGGTGCACCATTACTAGTTTTGAAAAAAATAAAAAAAATTGTTAGTAGTGGCGCACCGAAGGTGTGGTGCGCCATTACTACTTAAACTAGTAATGGCGCACTATCCCCTAGTGCGCCATTACTAGTTTTGGAAAAAAATTGTTAGTAGTGGCGCACCGTGGATGTGGTGCGCCATTAGTATTTGGAGTTTAATGGCGTACCTATATATGGTGCGCCACTGCTATATAGTAGTGGTGCACCACATACGTGGTGCGCCATTAATGTCCATATTAGCTATAGCCGTTTTCCTAATAGTGTCTTATTTTGCTTAGTTCGACGGTAGCATTATAAGATGATATCTCACTAAATTTCAAGGTACAAGTGTTCTCCTTGAGTATGCATAGTTGCGACAGTTCTTCGTGCTGAGACAACACGTGATGATCGGGTGTGATAGGCTCTACGTTCACATAAAACGAGTGCAATCTAGTTTTGCACATGCAGAATACTTGGGTTAAACTTGACGAGCCTAGCATATGCAGATATGGCCTTGGAACACTGGAGACCGAAAGGTCGAGCGTGAATCATATAGTAGATATGATCAACATAGTGATGTTCACAATTGAAAACTACTCCATCTCACATGATAATCGAACATGGTTTAGTTGATTTGGATCACGTGATCATTTAGATGACTAGAGGGATGTCCATCTAAGTGGGAGTTCTTAAGTAATATGATTAATTGAACTTTAATTTATCATGAACTTAGTCCTGATAGTATTTTGCAAATTATGTTGTAGATCAAT
Source organism: Triticum aestivum (assembly GCF_018294505.1). Taxonomy (NCBI): domain Eukaryota; kingdom Viridiplantae; phylum Streptophyta; class Magnoliopsida; order Poales; family Poaceae; genus Triticum; species Triticum aestivum. Next base: position 554,104,152 of record NC_057804.1, read on the forward strand.
AGCTCGCGTTATAGCTTCCTTATGTTTTTTATGTTCCTAGAGAAAACTAAGTTGAAAGATGTTAGTAGCAAAGATGCGGACTAGGTCCGTGATTTGAGGTGTATCCTCATTGCTGCACATAAGAATTATGTCCTTGATGCACCACTAGGTGATAGACCTATTGCAGGAGCAGATGCAGACGTTATCAACGTGTGGTTAGCTCAATATGATGACTACCTGATAGTTTTGTGCACCATGCTTTACAGCCTAGAACCGCGACTTCAAAAAAGTTTTTGAAACGTCACGGAGCATATGAGATGTTCCAAGAGATGAAATTGGTATTTTAGACTCATGCACGTGCCAAGAGGTATGAGACCTCTGACAAGTACTTTGCCTAAAAGATGGAGGATAATTGCTCAACTAGTGAGCATATGCTCAAAATGTCTGGGTACTACAATCACTTGAATCAAGTGGGAGTTAATCTTCCAGATAAGATAGTGATTAACAGAGTTCTCTAGTCACCATCACCAAGTTACTGGAACTTCATGATGAACTATAGTATGCAAGGGATGACAAAAACGATTCCGAGCTCTTCGTGATGTTGAAATCGACGAAGGTAGAAATCAAGAAAGAGCATCAAAGTGTTGATGATCTACAAGACCAATAGTTTTAAGAAATGGGCAAAGGGAAAGAAAGGGAACTTCAAGTAGAATGACAAGCAAGTTGTCACTCCCATGAAGAAGCCCAAAGCTAGACCAAAGCCTGAAACTGAGTGCTTCTACTGCAAAGGAAATGGTAACTGGAAGCGGAAATGCCCTGAATATTTGGTGGATAAGAAGGATGGCAAAGTGAACAAGGGTATATTTTATATACAGGTTATTGATGTGTACCATACTAGTGTTTATAGTAGCCCCTAGGTATTTGATACTTGTTCGGTTGCTAAGATTAGTAACTCGAAACAGGAGTTACAGAATAAACAGAGACTAGTTGAGGGTGAAGTGATGCTGTGTGTTGGAAGTGGTTCCAAGATTGATATGATCATCATCGCACACTCCCTATACTTTTAAGATTAGTGTTGAACCTAAATAAATGTTATTTGGTGTTTGTGTTGAGCATAAATATGATTAGATCATATTTATTGCAATACGATTATTCATCTAACACAGAGAATAAATTGTTATTCTGTTTACATGAATAAAACCTTCTGTGGTCATACACCCAATGTTGACGGTTTATTGAATCTTGATCGTAGTGATACACATATTCATAATATTGATGCCAAAAGATGCAAAATTGATAATGATAATGCAACATATTTGTGGCACTGCCGTTTGGGTCATATCGGTGTAAAGCGCATGAAGAAACTTCATAAAGATGGATTTTTGGAATCACTTGATTATGAATCATTTGATGCTTGCGATCCGTGTCTTATGGGCAAGATGACTAAAACTCCGTTCTCCGGAACAATGGAACGAGCTAGTGACTTATTGAAAATAATACATACCCGATGTATGAGGTCCAATGAGTGTTGATGCTCGTGGCGGGTATCGTTATTTCCAGACCTTCACAGATGATTTGAGAAGATATGGGTATATCTACTTAGTGAAACCCAATTCTAAAACATTTGAAAATTTCAAAGAATTTCAGAGTGAAGTGGAGAATCATCATAACAAGAAAATAAAGTTTCTACGATCTGATCGTGGAGGAGAATATTTGAGTTATGAGTTTGGCCCTCATTTAAAATAATGTGGAATAGTTTCACAGCTCACGCCACATGGAACACCACAGCATAATGGTGTGTCCGAACACGTAACCACACTTTATTGGATATGGTGCAATCTATGATGTCTCTTATCGGGTTACCACTATCGTTTTGGGGCTATGCATTAGAGACAGCTGCATTCACTTTAAATAGGGCACCATCAAAATCCGTTGAGACGACGCCTTATGAACTGTGGTTTGGCAAGAAACCAAAGTTGTCGTTTCTTAAAGTTTGGGGCTGCGATGCTTATGTGAAAAAGCTTCAACCTGATAAGCTCGAACCCAAATCGGAGAAGTGCATCTTCATAGAATAAGTGCGTCTTCATAGAATATCCAAAGGAAACTATCGGGTATACCTTCTATCATAGATCCGAAGGCAAGATATTCGTTGCTAAGAATGGATCATTTCTAGAAAAGGAGTTTCTCTCAAAAGAAGTGATTGGGAGGAAAGTAGAAGTTGATGAGATAACTGTACCTTCTCTCTTATTGGAAAGTAGTTCATCGCAAAAATCAATTCTTGTGATTCCTACACCAATTAGTGAGGAAGCTAATGATGATGATCATGAAGCTCCAGATCAAGTTACTACCGAACCTCTTAGGTCTTCCAGAGTAAGATACACACCAGAGTGGTACGTTAATCCTATTCTGGAAGTCAAGTTACTAGACCATGATGAACATATGAACTATGAGGAAGCAATGATGAGCCCAGATTCCACGAAATGGCGTGAGGCAATGAAATCTAAGATGGGATCCATGTATGAGAACAAAGTGTGGACTTTGGTGGACTTGCCCGATGGTTAGTAAGACATATTAAATAAATGGATCTTCAAGAGGAAGATGGATACTAATAGTAGTGTTACTATCTACAAAGCTCGACTTGTCATAAAAGGTTTTTCGACAAGTTCAAGGTGTTGACTGCAATGAGATTTTCTCAACTGTAGCAATGCTTAAATCTGTCCGAATCATGTTAGCAATTCCCATATTTTATGAAATATGGCAAATGGATATAAAACTGCAGTCCTTAAATGGATATTTCTTAAAGAAGAGTTGTATATGATGCAACAGTAAGTTTTTGTCGATCCAAAGGGTGCTAACAAAGTGTGCAAGCTCCAGCGATCCATTCATGGACTGGTGCAAGCCTCTCGGAGTTGGAATAAACATTTTGATATTGTGATCAAAGCATATGGTTTTATACAGACATTTGGAGAAGCCTATATTTACAAGAAAGTGAGTGGGAGCTCTATAGCATTTCTAATTGTATATGTAGATGACATATTGTTGATTGGAAATGATATAGAATTTCTGGATAACATAAAGGGATACTTGAATAAGAGTTTTTCAATGAAAGACCTCGGCGAAGCTGCTTGCATATTGGGCATCAAGATCTATAGAGATAGATCAAGACGCTTAATTGGACTTTCACAAAGCACATACCTTGGTAAAGTTTTGAAGAAGTTCAAGATGGATCAGTCAAAGAAAAGGATTCTTGCATGTATTACAAGGTGTAAAGTTGAGTAAGACTCAAAGCCCGACCACGGCAAGAAAGAGAAAGAGAATGAAAGTCATTCCCTATGTGTCGGTGTACAAAAGTAGGGGCTCTCCTTTTGACACCTTTACTTGTGCACGGGCAGTCAGAGCCTCCCGCCACGGCCACGCATAGACATGGTAGGAAAGGGAAGCTGGAGAAGAAGCTAAAGCCAAAAGGCAAACAGAGCAACGACAAGGACCAAGGCCACAAAGATCAGATAGGCGTAGTAGGTTTCCCCGGCAAGGACCCTTGCCGGGGCAGCCTTAGCAGCCCCGGCAAGACCGTTGCCGGCGCAGCTCGCCCGCGCCAGCCGAAGTGAGCCACCCTTGAGCCCACCAACGCTAGAAAAATGAGTTAGACAGGGCTCGGGAGGCACCTCCGTGGTGGTATGTAGATCTTTGTGAAGACGTAGAATGCTCAAGATCAAATGAGGATAAGAAGGCAACTATCCTCACCGAAGAAACCCACGAGACCCCAGACAAGATCCTTGCCGGGGAAGTTAGCGCGCCATGGCAAGGCCTCTGCCGGGCCACCCGGCAAGACCCTTGCCGGGCCACCCAATGAGACCCTGGCCAAGTGCACCGGCAGGGCCTCTGCCAGGCCTGCACCAGCCAGGTCTTCGCCACCGTTCGCATGCAGCTGCCAACCCAGCCAGCTGGGCATGCACCTGCGTGGCAACATGCAACCCTTCGTGGAGGCTCCATCATCGCGCCACCTGAGCTGCTTGCCAGCCTACATAGCACTGCATGCACCGTTGGCCACGACGCGTGTCGAAGCGAGGAGGAGCAGCGACGGACGGGACATGCCTTGCTCCCGTCCCAATAAAGCGAAGGGACACCTAAGCCTCGCATTAAATGCGTCTTGTCCTGTAATAGCAGCGATAAGCTCGCAATGCTGTAGCACTTCCCACCTCCTGTGTGCCACTGTGGCAGCCCCTTTTGTCTATAAAAGGAGGCCCATGGCACACTGAGAAAGGATTCGGCTCTCTCGAACCTCGCAGCACCTAGAGCTAGTTCAAGAGTTCAAGAACACTGAATACATCCACCAAAGCAGGATCGTAGGGTTTTACGCATCTTTGCGGCCCGAACCTAAGTTAATCCCTCTATGTTGTCTGCTAGTCTTGCTCTTCTTGCGATCCCCGCGCCCCGCAACCGTAGAAGGGATTCCAGTGATCCCATAGGTGTCGTTTCCCACTGACATCTTTGGCGCGCTAGGTAGGGGTGCGCAATCGTGAGGATCTGGCCTAGCAGTTGACCTAGCTGTTCTTCATCGCCATGGCTCCAAAGAAGAAGACGACCACGGCGATCGGTTCATCCGGGACCGGGTTGGTGCCGGCGCGGACCGGCAGCGGGCCAGTCGCGGAGAGAACCCGTGGCGTGGCCCGCGAACATCTGCATCACCCTGCTGGACCCGGCCTGGCAAGTGGCGTCATTCGCACGCCAGGCGATGGGCCACCAGTCGCGGGCTCCGGAGGTGGAGTCGGGCCCCCCGTAGGCGGCGCGGGGCCCTCCAGGGGTGTCGCTGTCCCACCAGGCGGCAGCACGGCGACCTCCAAGACACCAACACTGGAGCCCACGGTGCGCTCCTCTCAGGTTGTGTGTGATGAGCAGCGTCACCCTGCCGTTGACCCTGCGCGCCGCCCTGGGAAGAGTCCCATGCGTCCATCACATGAAAAAGAGGGCCAGCATGCGTGCCGAGGTGCTGACGGAGGTGGCGAACGGCTGCAGAGCCGTGACGCAGTTTCTTCTAACGTGGTTAGGAGTTGAGGCGCATCGGGGTCCACCTAGCTTTCGCCGCCACCCACGCCAGCGGAAGCCCGAGAGCGCGCAGCTGCTCCTCGATTTTCCTCCCGCCGCGGAGAAGCTTGATGAATGGAGGGCCACCGTCCGGAGCCTTGTCGGCATCGCCAACAATGATGAGTTGCAGCCGACGGGACACACAGGCCGTCGCTCCACTGGGCCACCGCATGCCAGCGGAGACCGTGTCGGAGGCGATGCAGCCACGGTGCACTCCCCTCCTCCGTCCTGACCGCCCCGGGCGTCGGTTCGTCGCAACAACGCTCATGTTGATATCTCTATCACGTCGTCCGACCCGCGAACCAACCACGATCAGCGCCAAGTCCTTCAGGAGCGGCCTCATGAGGACGCTCGAACTACGATCGAGCGCCGACGTGACACGCGCCACTAGTCGGACAGGCGGGTAGGGCCCTCTATGGACCACACAACGCCGGGAGGCTACGGTGGTCTACCTTACGAGGTGGGTTGTCCGGCTTTCACCCGTGAGCTGCGGCAGTTCCAGTGGCCTTCCCACCGCATGTTCAAACCCGACGTTGGCGAGAAGTATAATGGCAAGTCTCACCCGTCAGAGTTCCTCAGCATCTACACCATCGTGATGCAAGCTGCTGGGGCCCGCGATGATAAGGTGCTTGCCAACTACTTCCCGTTGGCACTCAAGCCTAATGTTATGTCATGGTTAATGCACATGCCGGTGGATTCCATCTCTTCTTGGGCGGATCTGTGCCATGAGTTTGTTGGCGCCTTTACCGGAGGTCACCAAGCTCATGGCCAGGCGAGTGATTTACACATCATCCCCCAGAAGGAAGGAGAAAACCTACGCAAGTACATCCAGAGGTTCAGCCGAGTGCAGTACAACATCCCCGATGTTCATCCTGCCGCCGTGATCAGTGCGTTCCATCAGAACATGCGCAATCGCAAGATGCAAGAAGAGCTAGTGATGAACAAGGTTAAGGATGTGGCCGAGCTCTATGTTCTGGCCGATCGATGCGCTCGTGCTGAGGAGGAAAGGAAGTACCCCGGCGAAGACGCCGGTGCGGAAAACGACTCCACAGATGACACCGCCACCCCTGCAAAGAAGGGCCGGTGCCGTAACAGGAAGCGCAGGAGCAAGACCGTGCTTGCCGTTGAGGGATCCGACGATACCGGTGCCACCAAGAAACCCAAGGCAAGTGACCCCGGCAAGGAGGTTGCCGGGTGTGCCGCTTGCCAGGCCTTGGCGTCTGCCGATAAGCCAGGAGGCTCCGACAAGCAGTATTGCAAGATCCACCGCACCAAGGGCCATGATCTCCAAAACTGCCGGTAGGTAGAGCTGCTCGCCGAGAAGCAGAAAGTCGAGTATGAGCGGCAGGACAAGGAGAAAGGCCCAGATGGTGCCGAGGGATCCGGCAAGAAACATGGCGGCTAAGGAGGCCTCCGCGGCAAGGATAATCAGCAAGAGAGGCCCGCCTGGGGCCGCGACAAGAAGCAGGAAGACGATGATCATGACAAGGATGACGAGTCCGGCGACCATGAGTTTCAGAAAGCCACCAAGGCCATGTGCGTCGATGGTGGCGCCTCGCTGCATACATCCCACCGCCAACTCAAGCAGTGGGCGTGCGAGATCACAGCGGTGTAGCCATCATTTGACGCACGGAAGCCGCTGAAATGGTCCATGCACGCCCATCAGCTTTGACACCAAGGACCACCCTGACCGCACCACTGCGGTTGGGTGCTTGCTGTTGTTGGTTTCACCAACAATCCGCAACCTCAAGGTGACAAAGATGTTGGTTGGCGGCGGGGCCGGCTTGAACTTGATCTCGCCTGTTGTGGTCAGAAGGCTGCAGATTGATATGTCCATTTTGCATCATGCTTTTATATCAATATTTATTGCATCATGGGCTGTTATTACACATTATATCTCAATACTTATGGCTATTCTCTCTTATTTTACAAGGTTTACCATGAAGAGGGGGAATGCCGGCAGCTGGAATTCTGGCTGGAAAAGGAGCAAACGTTGGAAACCTATTCTGCACAACTCCAAAAGACATGAGACTCCACGAAACAACTTTTAGATTTAATAAGAATTCTTGGGCAAAAGAAATAGGCTAGGGGGCCCACATCCTGTCCAGGAGACAGGGGGCGCCCCCCCTAGGGTGCGCCCCCTATCTCCTGGGCCCCCTGGTGGGCCTCCGGCGTCCATGTTCTACTATATGAAGGGTTTCCCCTGGAAAATATCATGGGCAAGCTTACGGTACGAAACTCCGCCGCCACGAGGCGGAACCTTGGTGGAATCAATCTAGGGCTCTGGTGGAGCTGTTTTGCCGGGGACACTTCCCTCCGGGAGGGGGAAATCATTACCAACGTCATTATCAACGTTCCTCTCATCGGGAGGGGGTCAATCTCCATCAACATCTTCACCAGCACCATCTCATCTCAAAACCCTGGTTCATCTCTTGTATCCAATCTTGTATCAAAACCACAAATTGGTACCTGTGGGTTGCTAGTATTGTTGATTACTCCTTGTAGTTGATGCTATTTGGTTTACTTGGTGGAAGATCATATGTTCAGATCCTTTATGCAAATTATTACCCCTCTGGTTATGAACATGAATATGCTTTGTGAGTAGTTACGTTTGTTCCTGAGGACATGGGTGAAGTCTTGCTATTAGTAGTCATGTGAATTTGGTATTCGTTCGATATTTTGATGAGATGTATGTTGTCTTTCCTCTAGTGGTGTTATGTGAACATCGACTACATGACACTTCACCATTATTTGGGCCTAGAGGAAGGCATAGGTAAGTAATAAGTAGATGATGGGTTGCTAGAGGGACGGAAGCTTAAACCCTAGTTTACGCGTTGCTTCGTTAGGGGTCGATATGGACCCATATGTTTAATGTTGTGGTTAGGTTTACCTTAATACTCCTTTTTGTAGTTGCGGATGCTTGCAATAGGGGTTAATCATAAGTGGGATGCTTTTCCATGTTAGGGCAGTACCCAAGTACCGGTCCACCCACATATCAACTATCAAAGTACCGAACGCGAATCATATGAACGTGATGAAAGCTAGCTTGACGATAATTCCCAATGTGTCCTCGGGAGCTCTTTCCTCATTATTAGAATTTGTCCAGGCTTATCCTTTGCTAAATAAAGGATTGGGCCACCTTGATGCAATTTATTTACTTTATTTACTTTTGCTTGTTACCATTTATCTTATCACGAAAATATCTATCACCTACTATTTCAGTGCTTGCAGAGAAAACCTTACTGAAAACCGCTTATCATTTCCTTCTGCTCCTCGTTGGGTTCGACACTCTTACTTTTCGAAAGGACTACGATAGATCCCCTATACTTGTGGGTCATCAAGACTCTTTTCTGGCGCCGTTGCCGGGGAGCGTAGCGCTCTTGGTGAGTGGAACTTGGTAAGGAAATATTTATATAGTGTGCTGAAATTTTCTGTTACTTGTCACTATGGAAACTAATCCTTTGAGGGGCTTGTTTGGGGTATCTTCACCCCATCCAGAAGAGCAAATAGATGCTCCTCAACCTACTGAACTTTATGAAAATATTCACTTTGAGATTCCTTCGGGTATGATAGAAAAACTGCTAGCTAATCCTTTTGTAGGAGACGGAACATTGCATCCCGACTTACACCTTATCATTGTGGATGAAGTTTGTGGATTATTTAAGCTTGCAGGTATTCCCGATGATGTTGTCAAAAGGAAGGTCTTCCCTTTATCTTTGAAGGGAGATGCAATGACATGGTATAGGCTATGTGATGATACGAGATATTGGAATTATAAGCGATTGAAATTGGAATTTCACTAGAAGTTCTATCCTATGCATCTTGTTCATCGTGATCGTAATTACATATATAATTTCTGGCCTCGCAAAGGAGAAAGCATCGCTCCATCTTGGGGAAGGCTTAAGTCAATGTTATATTCATGCCCCAATCATGAGCTCTCTCGGGAAATGATTATTCAGAATTTTTATGCTCGGCTTTCTCTTGATAATCGCAACTTGCTTGATACTTCCTGTGCTGGTTTCTATATGCTGAAGACTATTGATTTCAAATGGGTCTTATTGGAAAGAATTAAACGCAACTATGAAGATTGGGGTTCCGATGATGGTACGGAGTCAGGTATGACACATAAGTTCGATTGTGTTAAATCTTTTATGGATACCGATGCTTTCTGTGGATTTAGCTCTAAGTATGGACTTGACTTTGAGATAGTAGCTACTTTTTGTGAAACTTTTGCTACTCACGTTGATCTCCCTAAAGAGAAGTGGTTTAAATTTAATCCTCCTATTGAAGTTAAAGTAGTTGCACCTATTACAGTCGAAGAAAAGACTATTACATATAGTGATCCCATTATTCCTACTGCTTATGTTGAAAAACCTCCTTTTCCTGTTAGGATAAAAGATCATGTTAAGGCTTCGACTATTGTTCGTAAGAGTAATACTAGGAATTACACACCTCCTGAGCAAATTAATGTAGAACCTGGTATTGCTATGATTAAAGATCTCTTGGATGAGGACTTAGATGGGCATGTCATCTCTTTCTTGGGTGAAACTGCTAATATTGCTAGACCCGATACTAAGACACGTAGACCTGTTGTAGGCATGCCTGTTATTTCTGTTAAAATAGGAGATCATTGTTATCATGGTTTATGTGATTTGGGTGCTAGTTCTAATGCGATACCTTATGATCTTTATAAAGAAATTATGCACGATATTGCACCTGTTGAATTAGAAGATATTGATGTTACTATTAAGCTTGCTAATAGGGACACCATTAAACCTATTGGGATTGTTAGAGATGTTGAAGTCTTGTGTGGGAAGATTAAGTACCTTCTGATTTTCTCGTTCTTGGTTCCCCACAAGATGATTTTTGTCCCATTATTTTTGGTAGACCCTTCTTGAATACTGCTAGTGCTAAGATTAATTGTGAAAAGAATATTGTCATTGTTGGCATAGATGGTATGTCTCATGAGTTTAATTTTGCTAAGTTTAGTAGAAAACCTCCTGAAAGGGAACCATCTAGTAAGGATGAAATTATTGGTCTTGCTTCCATTGCTATTTCACTAACTGATCCGTTAGAACAATATCTGCTAGACCATGAAAATGATATGTTTATGAAGGAAAGGGAAGAAATAGAGGAAGTGTTCCTTAAAAAAGAACCTATGCTGAAACATAACCTTCCCGTTGAAATTCTTGGGGATCCCCCTCCACCCAAGGGTGATCCCGTGTTTGAACTCAAACCATTACTTGATAATCTTAAGTATGCTTATCTTGCTGAAAAAGAAATATATCCTGTTATTATTAGTGCTAACCTTTCAGAGAAAGAAGAAGAGATATTATTGAAAACTCTGAAGAAGCACCAAGCTGCTATTGGATATACTCTGGATGATCTTAAGGGCATTAGTCCCACATTATGTCAACACAAAATCTCAGTGGAGAAAGATGCCAAACCAGTTAGAGATCCTCAAAGACGATTAAATCCCAAAATGAAGGAAGTGGTAAGAAAGGAGATACTAAAACTTCTCGAGGCAGGTATTATTTATCCCGTTGCTGATAGTGAATGGGTAAGCCCTGTCCATTGTGTCCCCAAAAAGGGAGGTATTACCGTTGTTCCTAATGATAAAGATGAATTGATCCCGCAAAGAATTATTACAGGTTATAGGATGGTAATTGATTTCCGTAAGTTAAATAAAGCTACTAAGAAAGATCATTACCCTTTACCTTTTATTGATCAAATGCTAGAAAGGCTATCCAAACAAACACATTTTTGCTTCCTAGATGGTTATTCTGGCTTCTCTCAGATACCTGTATCAGCGAGGGATCAATCTAAAACTACTTTTACTTGCCCTTTTGGTAATTTTCCTTATAGACGTATGCCTTTTGGTTTATGTAATGCACGTGCTACCTCTCAAAGATGCATGGTGGCTATATTTTCTGATTTTTGTGAAAATATTTGTGAGGTATTCATGGATGACTTCTCCATCTATGGATCCTCTTTTGATGATTGTTTGAGCAACCTTGATCGAGTTTTGCAGAGATGCAAAGACACTAGTCTCGTCCTGAGTTGGGAAAAGTGTCATCTTATAGTTAATGAAGGGATTGTCTTGCGGCACAAGATCTCCGAGAGAGGTATTGAAGTTGATAAAGCAAAAGTTGATGCTATTGAAAAGATGCCATGTCCCAAGGACATACAAGGTATAAGAAGTTTCCTTGGTCATGCCGGTTTTTATAGGAGGATCATTAAGGACTTTTCTAAAATCTCTAGGCCTCTGACTAATTTATGGCAAAAAGATATTCCTTTTGTCTTTGATGATGATTGTGTAGAAGCATTTGAAACACTTAAGAAGGCTTTGATCACTGCACCTATTATTCAGCCACCTAATTGGAATTTACCTTTTGAAATTATGTGCGATGCTAGTGATTATGCTGTAGGTGCTATTTTAGGGCAAAGAGTCGATAAGAAATTGAATGTTATCCAGTATGCTAGTAAGACTCTTGATACTGCTCAGAGAAATTATGCTACCACTGAAAAAGAATTCTTAGCAGTTGTGTTTGCATGTGATAAGTTTAGACCTTATATTTTTGATTCCAAAGTTACTATTCAAACCGATCATGCTGCTATTAAATATCTTATGGAAAAGAAAGATGCTAAGCCTAGACTCATTAAATGGGTTCTCTTGCTCCAAGAATTTGACTTGCATATTATTGATAGAAAGGGAGCTGAGAACCCCGTTGCAGACAACTTGTCTAGGCTAGAAAATGTTCTTGATGACCCACTGCCTATTAATGATAGCTTTCCTGATGAACAGTTAGCGGTTGTCAATGCTCCTTGTACTGCTCCTTGGTATGCTGACTATGCTAATTACATTGTTGCTAAATATATACCGCCTAGTTTCACATACCAGCAAAAGAAAAAGTTCTTTTATGATTTAAGACATTACTTCTGGGATGATCCACACCTTTATAAAGAAGGAGTAGATGGTATTATTAGACGTTGTGTGCCTGAGCATGAACAGGAACAACTTCTATGCAAGTGTCACTATGAACCTATGGAGGACACCACGCTGGAGATAGAACTGCACACAAGGTACTACAATCTGGTTTTTATTGGCCTACTTTTTTCAAAGATGCTCGTAAGTTTGTCGTATCTTGTGATGAATGTCAAAGAATAGGTAACATTAGTAGACGTCAAGAAATGCCTATGAATTATTCTCTTGTTATTGAACCGTTTGATGTTTGGGTCTTTGATTATATGGGACCTTTTCCTGCCTCTAATGGTTATACACATATTTTAGTTGCTGTTGATTATGTTACTAAGTGGGTAGAAGCTATTCCAACTAGTAGTGCTGATCATAACACTTCTATTAAAATGCTCAAAGAAGTTTTTTTTCCGAGGTTTGGAGTCCCTAGATATCTTATGACTGATGGTGGTTCACACTTTATTCATGTTGCTTTCCGTAAGATGCTTGCTAAGTATGATGTCAATCATAGAATCACATCTCCTTATCACCCGCAGTCTAGTGGTCAAGTAGAGTTGAGCAATAGAGATCTCAAATTAATTTTGCAAAAGACTGTGAATAGATCTAGAAAGAATTGGTCCAAAAAACTTGATGATGCATTATGGGCCTATAGAACTACATACAAAAATCCTATGGGTATGTCTCCATATAAGATGGTTTATCAAAAATCATGTCATTTACCTCTTGAACTTGAACATAAAGCATATTGGGCTGTTAAAGAGCTCAATTATGACATCAAACTTGCCGGTGAGAAAAGGTTATTTAATATTAGCTCACTTGATGAATGGAGAACCCAAGCATATGAGAATGCCAAGGTTTTCAAAGAAAAAGTCAAACGCTGGCATGATAAGAGAATACAGAAGCGTGAGTTTAACGTAGGAGATTATGTGTTATTGTTCAACTCTCGTTTAAGATTTTTTGCGGGAAAACTTCTCTCAAAATGGGAAGGTCCCTACGTTATCGAGGAGATCTATCATTCTGGTGCTATAAAAATCAACAACTTCGAAGGCACAAATCCGAGGGTGGTAAATGGTCAAAGAATTAAACATTATATTTCACGTAATCCTATTAATGTTGAAACTAATATTATTGAAACCATAACCCCTGAGGAATACATAAGAGACACTTTCTAGAATGTTCTAGACCCCGAAAAGGCATAGGTACATGGTACGGTAAGTAAACCGACTCCAAAACAACTCTTATGGCAATTTTTATCAGTTTTGTATTATTTAAGGATTTTAGGAGGAAAGAAGTAGTCTGAAAGGGACACGAGGCTCCCACGAGAGAGGAGGGCGCTCCCCCCTGTAGGGCGTGCCCCCCTTTCTCGTGGGCACCTCGTGCGCCTCCCGGACTCCATTTTCTTGTATGTTACGTATTTTTGTCGGTAAAAATTCATTATATATACTCCCGAAGGTTTTGACCACTATATCACGCAAATATCCTCTGTTTTCGTTTCGAGCTGTTCCTGTTGCAGATTTGGAACAAGATGTCGTCCCAAGATTCGGGGGGAGAGAGCTACATGGCTGATTATATTGCAAACCCAAAAGTATATGGGGATGTAGAACATTATGGCTATACCACGGAGGAAGAAGAAGATTATGATCCAAAGATGAAGGAGGAGACAAGCTCTGATGAAGAGGACGATCCACTGCCTCAACCTCGTGCTATGCATGTGGAGTTCAAGAAGTCAAGCCACCCTAAGGTCCAATCTATCCCACCATGTTTTTTGCAGGACGGCAAGGCAACACTATGCAAAAAGATAATGAAACTTGAGCTCGAGAATGAGGATCTGAGGGAGGAAAATTTTAGCCTCAGACGCAAGCTAGAGAAGAAAAGTGCAACAACTCCTACTTCAACACCTCCGAAGAAATAATCACATTGGTATGGGAACTCCCCTTGGCAACTTCCAAGATTGGGGGAGGTGCCCCGGTATCGTATCACCATCACACTCCTATCTTTACCGCTTTATTTATTTCGATCCTTTTAGTAGTATCTTGATCTATTAGTAGATGAAGTTTTTGATGTCAAGTAGTTTTGAGTTTTGCTTAATGTTCTCTTTATGTAATCGAGTCCGTGTGCTATCTATAATAAAGATTAGTGTTGAGTCAAGGGCTTTGCTATATTGCTATGATCTTGAGAAAGTAGAAAGAACAAAAGAGTTCATATTGATCTTATGGATAGTGATAACTTCACACATAGAAAGTATGAGGCATAAAAATTGTTGAGAGTTGATGAAAGTAGCCTTGGTCATCGTTGCAATTAATAGGAAGTGATAAGGAAAGAGGTGTCCACATATAAATATATTATATTGGACATCTTTTATGATTGTGAAGCACTCATTATGTATGACATGCTAAAAGGGTTGATGTTGGACAAGGAAGACAACGTCATGGTCTCTGTTTTCTGACATCTTAGTTAAAGTATATTATCATTGACCTTCCAAACATGTTGAGCTTGCCTTTCTCCCTCATGCTAGCCAAATTCCTTGCACCAAGTAGAGATATTACTTGTGCTTCCAAATATCCTTAAACCCAATTTTGCCATGAGAGTCCACCATACCTACCTATGGATTGAGTAAGATCCTTCAAGTAAGTTGTCATCGGTGCAAGCAATAAAAATTGCTCTCTAAATATGTATGACTTATTAGTGCAGAGAAAATAAGCTTTGTACGAACTTGTTGTGGAAGTAATAAAAGCGATGGATTGCATAATAAAGGTCCACATACAAGGGGCAATATAAAGTGACGTTCTTTTGCATTAAGATTTTGTGCATCAACCCTAAACGCACATGACAACCTCTGCTTCCCTCTGCGAAGGGCCTATCCTTTACTTTATGTTTTTACTTTTTGCTTGAGTCAAGGTGATCCTCACCTTTCCCTTTTTATTTTTATTCTTCAGCAAGCTCCTCGTGTTTGAAAGATCATGATACATATATCCAATTGGATGTAAGTTGGCATAGACTATTATTGTTGACATCACCTAAAGGTGAATATGTTGGGAGGCAATACAATAAGCCCCTATCTTTCTCAGTGTCCGTCTGAAACTCTATAACCACAAGTATTGCGTGAGTGTTAACAATTATAGGGGACTACGAGATAGTTGAGTATGTGAGCTTGCTGAAAAGCTCTATTATTGACTCTTTCTAATGTTACGATAAATTGCAATTGCTTCAATGACTGAGATTATAGTTTGTTAGTTCCCAATGAAGTTTTTGAACCATACTTAACATTGTGAACCTATTATTACTTTAACATAGGAAATCATATGACAAAATCCATATATGTTGTTGTTATTAGAATAATCATGATGCCCTCATGTCCGTATTTTATTTTTATCAACACCTCTATCTCTAAACATGTGGACATATTTTTCGATTTCGGCTTCCGCTTGAGGACAAGCGAGGTCTAAGCTTGGGGGAGTTGATACGTCCATTTTGCATCATGCTTTTATATCAATATTTATTGCATTATGGGCTGTTATTACACATTATATCTTGATACTTATGGCTATTCTC
Source organism: Triticum aestivum (assembly GCF_018294505.1). NCBI lineage: Eukaryota > Viridiplantae > Streptophyta > Magnoliopsida > Poales > Poaceae > Triticum > Triticum aestivum. The sequence goes on from NC_057804.1 coordinate 554,119,744, forward strand.
TCTTATTTTACAAGGTTTACCATGAAGAGGGGGAATGCCGGCAGCTGGAATTCTGGCTGTAAAAGGAGCAAATGTTGGAAACCTATTCTGCACTACTCCAAAAGTCCTGAGACTCCACGAAACAACTTTTTAGATTTAATAAGAATTCTTGGGCAAAAGAAATAGGCCAGGGGGCCCACACCCTGTCTAGGAGATAGGGGGCGCCCCCCCCCTAGGGCGCGCCCCTATCTCCTGGGCCCCCTGGTGGGCCTCCGGCGTCCATCTTCTGCTATATGAAGGATTTTCCCCTGGAAAAAATTGCGGGCAAGCTTGCGGGACAAAAATCCGCCGCCACGAGACGGAACCTTGGCGGAATCAATCTAGGGCTCTGGCGGAGCTGTTCTGCCGGGGACACTTCCCTCCGGGAGGGGGAAATCATCACCAACGTCATCACGAACGATCCTCTCATCGGGAGGGGGTCAATCTCCATCAACCAATTCACTATCACCATCTCATCTCAAAACCCTAGTTCATCTCTTGTATCCAATCTTGTATCAAAACCACAAATTGGTACCTGTGGGTTGCTAGTATTATTGATTACTCCTTGTAGTTGATGCTATTTGGTTTACTTGGTGGAAGATCATATGGTCAGATCCTTTATGCATATTATTACCCCTCTGATTATGAACATGAATATTTTTTGTGAGTAGTTACGTTTGTTCCTGAGGACATGGGTGAAGTCTTGCTATTAGTAGTCATGTGAATTTGGTATTCGTTCGATATTTTAATGAGATGTATGTTGTCTTTCCTCTAGTGGTGTTATGTGAACGTCGACTACATGACACTTCACCATTATTTGGGCCTAGAGGAAGGCATAGGGAAGTAATAAGTAGATGATGGGTTGCTAGAGTGACAAAAGCTTAAACCCTAGTTTATGCGTTGCTTCGTTAGGGGTCGATATGGACCCATATGTTTAATGATGTGGTTAGGTTTACCTTAATACTCCTTTTGTAGTTGTGGATGCTTGCGATAGGGGTTAATCATAAGTGGGATGCTTTTCCATGTTAGGGCAGTACCCAAGTACCGGTCCACCCACATATCAAATTATCAAAGTACCGAACGCGAATCATATGAATGTGATGAAAACTAGCTTGACGATAATTCCCAATGTGTCCTCGGCAGCTCTTTCCTCATTATTAGAATTTGTCCAGGCTTATCCTTTGCTACATAAAGGATTGGGCCACCTTGCTGCAATTTATTTACTTTATTTACTTTTGCTTGTTACCATTTATCTTATCACGAAACTATCTATCACCTACTATTTCAGCGCTTGCAGAGAAAACCTTACTGAAAACTGCTTATCACTTCCTTCTGCTCCTCGTTGGGTTCGACACTCTGACTTATCGAAAGGACTACAATAGATCCCATATACTTGTGGGTCATCACAGATCCCTGATGGAGACCTCGAGGAGACGGGTACGTTCCAAGGGGTTAACCCGGAGAGGAGCCAGCCAAAGGGAAAGGTCACGCTGCCCGTGACATTCGGAGGCGAGCTGAACCACAGGGCGGAGAGGATTGTTTTCGATGTAGCTGAGATCCCCTTGCCTTATAAGGGGATCCTCGGCCGCCCGGCGCTAGCCAAGTTCATGGCGGCTTCACACTATGCCTACAAAATGTTGAAGATGCCCGGGCCAATGAACATCATCACCGTCCCCTCCGACAAGAAAGATGCGCTAATCTGCACCGACCAACTCTACTGGGAAGCAGTCGCAGTAGCTGCCGCTAAGGCACCTGCTCCTGCCGACAAAGTCCCAGGGGAGAAGAAGACCGGCGAGACCCCTCGCACCCACTCCGGCAAGCGCACCTCTTTGGGGTGTTGTGCTTCCGTTGAGAACTGCCAGAGAGCTCCGCCGGCAAGAGCAAGAGGTCCAGAGCTACATCACCAGAGACCAAGAAGGTGCCCGTCAAGGAGGACGACATGGGGGGAGCGTTCACCATAAGCTCCACCCTTGACGGCAAATAGGAAAGCGAGCTCGTCACCTTCCTGCGGGCGATTGTCAATGTGTTTGCAAGGCAAGCTTCCGACATCCCCAGCGTTCCCAAGGAGGTGATTGAGCACCACCTTGCTGTCTGTCCTCATGCGCGGCCCGTCAAGCAGAAGGTCAGGAAGCAAGCTCTGGAGAGGTAGGAGTTCATCACTGAGGAAATCAGAAAGCTAGAGGCGGCAATCTTGGTGAGAGGAGTACTCCCATCCAACGTAGTTCGCCAATCCGGTAGTGGTGCGCAAGGCAAATGGGAAATGGAGGCTGTGTATTGACTACACGGACATCAATAGGGCCTGTCCAAAGGATCCTTTCCCATTATCGCGCATTGACCAGATTGTTGACTCCACGGCTGGGTGTGACCTCCTATCGTTCCTTGACGCCTACTCAGGATACCACCAGATCTTCATGACAAAGGAAGATGAGGAAAAGAGAGCATTCATCACCCCATGTGGTACGTATTGCTTTTTACGGATGCCTTTCAGGTTGAATAGTACTGGCTCGACCTTTGCAAGAGCAGTCCAAATTGGTTTTGAACCCCATCTACATAGAAATATGGAAGCTTATATGGATGACATAGTGGTCAAAACCAAGGACAAAGCTCTCCATTTACAAACTTGCGCAAGATCAACCTCAAACTGAACCCTGAGAAGTGTGTCTCCGGCGTCCCATCCGGCAAGCTTCTCGGGTTCTTTGTGTCCCAGCGCGGGATTGAAGCAAACCCAGATAATATCAAGGCCATCGAGCAGATTGAGGCGCCCAAACGGATCAAGGACGTGCGTCGGCTCACTGGTTGCGTTGCCGCCATGAGGCGGTTCATCTCCAAGTCCACAGAGCATGCCCTTCCTTTTTTCAAGATCTTGAAGAAGGCTGGGCCAGTGGAGTGGACCCCAGAGGCTGAGGCAGCATTGCAGGATTTGAGGAAATACCTCTCCTCTACCCTAGTGCTGGTTGCGCCCAAACCACAAGAACCGTTGCTGCTTTACCTAGCGGCAACAAATCAAGTGGTTAGCACTGCACTAGTGGCGCAGAGAGAGGTCGACGAGAAGGCAGCAATAGCAGCAGAGCCAACAGATAGCAAGCCGAAACCCTCTTCGGCAGGGCTCGATCCCGGCAAGATTGAGTCCCCGGCAGGGGTTGACGCCAGCGCGGCAGGACCCACACGACCGGGTGAAGAGGTGCAGAAGAAGAAGATGGTGCAGCACACAGTGTACTTCGTCAGCTCCCTCTTGCAGAGGGCTAGATCGAGGTACTCAGGTGTGCAAAAGCTGCTCTTCGGCCTCCTTATGGCTTCGAGGAAGCTGCGCCATTACTTCCAAGCGCACGAGATCACGGTGCTCACCCACCTCTCGTTGCAACGGATACTGCACAACCCAGATGCGACGGGGATGTCAGGACCCCGACTCGATGTCACATCGATCTAGCCTGTAACACCTCATATCACTTTGCGGCCTCACGCACGGTATCCCCACGGGTGTCGCCTTACCTTTGCCCGGGACCGTTTGCGCCTTTTGGCTCACGTATATGATAGTGTCGCTAGCATCCATATGATAAGGAGCCCGGGCTGACATGACTAGTCGTAAACCCAAAGTGGCACAGACTTACAGGGACATGCATCCATGACCCAGCTTCGGACGTGTCGGTCATCAGCAAGTGGGTCCGGGCTGTAGCACTGGGCTAGCAGGACTCCGGTAAACCGGGCTGTAGCGGGCTAACAGGACTCCGGTACTCAATGCGTGACATTTCCCCGAAGGGACAGACACCGGAACAAACAGGGACACATGCCGGCCAGCCTAAGTGTTCCAGAGCAGTAGCAAGCTACCATGGCTCAGCGGTAACACTAGGAGACATTTCCCGGTAAGAGAGGCTACTAAAGATAAACAACTAGATAGTCAGATCCCACACATACCAAGCATTTCAATAACATACACACAGTATGCTCGATATGTGCAAATACTACATGGCATCACAACATGACTCTACGACACAAGTACTTTATTTAAGGCTCAGAGAGCCATACATAACATACACATAGGTACGGGTCACATGACCCAGCATTCAAGTCATACAGTCATACAAACCAGCAGCGGAAGTAGCTTGTCTGAGTACAGACAACTAGCAAAATAAAAAGAGGCTTGGGAAGCCTAGCTATACTACGTGGTCCTTCACAAGCTCAGGATCTCCACCTGGGCCTTAGCCTACTCATTGATGTCAACGTCTACGTAGAATCCATCAGAAGGGGTTGCAGCGTCTTCTGTAAAAATGTAAATTATAGCAACATGAGTACAAAGGTACTCAGCAAGACTTACATCAGATCCTACATACATGCACATTATCAAGAAGGGTTGGTGGAGTTGTTGCAGCAAGCCAGCTTTGACTCTTGGCTAGGCTATCCTACGAGACTCCAACTTGAAATGGTTTTGCGCACACGAGTCCACTACTCACCACTTCAATACACTACCGAGGATCCACCTCCGTCTTCCTACGGAAGAGCCATCCTCGGCACTCACACTTATCTTGAGGCTTTTAGTAGTTTCCATTTACTTGTCTATGAACTGTATAGGCAACCAAGTAGTCCTTTACCGCGGACGCGGCTATTCGAATAGATCATGTTAACCCTGCAGGGGTGTACTTCTTCATACATGTTTCCACCACTTAGCGTCTGCACACGACATGTGCTCGGCAGACTTCAAGCGAAAGCCGACGTGGGTGTAGACCACGACCTACCTAAACACCTAAGTCTCTAGTCCAGGTTTATCGCCTATTCGGGTTCCATCCATGAGGAGACCCGGCCGAGGTTTCGCTCACAGCCCCAAACGATGTGAACAGGGTTCCCGAGATACCTAACGGGTATTCGGACACCGTGCCAAGTACCTACCGCATCACAGCCCACCCCTACGGTCAGCGCTGTCCACGGCCTCCAATAGGCTACAAACACCAGAAACTACTTGCAACTCCTGGACAGAGAACTAGGGTGGATAAGAAGTCGAGCGGGGTCATATTTCAGGGCCCAATGCATGGTAGTAGTTGTATCTTAAATCACACATACAGATCTCAGTGCTTAAGGTCGGCTTCAATGAAACAACCCACCATGTACTCCTACATGGCCTCTCATCGATACCTTTACCAAATCGTGTTCACCACACCACTCTCATTACCGACATAATCATTTCACTCTAGCCCATCACCCAGATGAACCAGACCTGACACGACTCTAAGCATAGCAGGCATAGCAAGGTAGGAACAACACATACATATGGCTCAAACAACTCCTACACATGCTAGTGGGTTTCATCTAGTTATTGTGGCAATGACAGGTCATGCAGAGGAAGTGGGTTCAACTACCGTAACACACAGCAGTTTGAACGCGTTGTCTTAGTGCAGTAAAAGAGAGCAGGAGCGAGAACATGGGATTGTATCGATATGATCAAATGGTTGGTTGCTTGCCTGATGGTTCGATGCACTGATACGGTTCTTCATTAGGGTAATCACGGTACTCCTCGGAGGCAGAACCTGCCGCAAAGAACACCGATACACAACCATCACCAAACAATGTGCAACAATATGATGCATGCATGAAACATGGCAATATGAGTGTGTTGGGCTAATGCAACTAAGACCAGAAGGGTTTGAGCCAATTTGAACCAAAGATTCAAATTTCAAACTCATACATGGCCCTTTAAAGTGTTTTACCTTGTTCTTCATTAAACATCAAGTTAACTTGTTTAATCATGCATGAAGTAGTACAGATGGATAGATTGGATTTTTCTGATCATTTTTCATATATAATTTCTCTGATTTGGAGTTACAGATTAAAAGTTATGAATTTTTGAAATTTAAACTATATTCAGGAATTTCCTATATTAGATTAAATCCAGAAAATCAATTACTGCGTCAGCTTGACGTCAGTGTGACATCAGCAGGTCAACGGGACACGGTCCGGGTCAAACCTGACAGTGGGTCCCGCGTGTCAGTGTGATTAATTAAACTAAAATTAATTTAAACTAATCCTAATTAGTTAACAGGGCTGGGCCCCACCTGTCATTGACTCAGGGGAGTCAACCAGGGCCCACCCGTGGTCAAACCCGGGTCGGCTGCACCGGCGTTTAGCCGCCAGCGAGCCCAACGCGGCGGCGGAAGTGGTTTTTGCCGTTCCGGCAACCAAACGAGCCGCGGAGGCCACCGGAGAGGAGCTGAGGACGAACCGCAGCTCTTGGTGGAGTCCGTTGGGGTCGGGGTGGCCGGAGTTGGCGCCGGCGACGACTTTGGCGGCCACCGGAGTTCGGCCGAAGTCGAACTTGTCGCAAGAGGGGTCGGTGAGGTGCGGGGAGTAGCTAGTTAGGTGCTACGTGACGCAGTGAGCCTGATGGACACCGTGGAGTGGCCGGAGGACGACCGGGAGCACGTCGGCGACGAGCTCCACGGTGGTGGGTGCGGTTGAGCTCCGGGAGGTCGCTACACGGCTCGGGAACGAGAGAGGGAGGGTAGGAGGGGTAGCTAGGCTCACAGCGCACCCGTAGAGGCCACCGGCGGGGTCGGGGACAAGCTGAGGCGGCGATGGTGTTGAAGGGGATCTCCGGCGACGGCGGTTTGGGCGAGGTCGTTGCGGTGGACTCGGGCGTTGCGAGCGCTCGGGGCTCGGCTTGCTCGATGAAGTGGACAGCGGCGGAGCTCCTGGACACGACAAGAGGACGCACGGGCGGCGGGGAGCACGGCTACGACGTAGGCATGGCGGCGGTAGCGTCGGCCATAGCTGGGGGGGCGCGAGGGGGAGGAGCTGGAGAGGAGAGGGGGTGTCTGGGAGGTTCGGGGGAGAGAGGGGGAGCGATCCACGACGTCACCGAGCGAGGGGAGCGGCGAGGCGGCGAGCAGGTGCGTGGCGCGCGCTGCGGTCGCCGTCGGGCACCTGCCTGCCTGCCTGGCCGGCAAGCAGCTCGCTGGAGCGGCGCTAGGCTGGGCCGGCAGGTGGGCCGGGTGTTGGCGCCAGGTAAGTTTTTCTATTTTTTTCTGTTTTCTGTTTTTTTAATACTTCTGCAACTTTGTTGAATTAATAAAAATACCTAGGCAACTCCTAAAATCACCAAACTACTCCTGGTCCATAGTTGGATTATTTCCAACATGAAACATTTTAGTTTGGAGATATTTGGGCATCTGAATATTTTATATAATTTTAAATGCCCAAATTCAAATATCTATGATTTAATTCAAAGACCCTAGGATGACCTAGGAAAATGTGCATCACTTTTGGCAGGGGTTCTGAACCAGGACAAAAATGATGGGCATTTTAGAAGGGCATTTCAGGTTCATTGAAAAAGTTTTTAGTAAACCCTAGTTGGTTTCAGAGGGGGCTGGGGGTTCTGTCATCCCCATTTCAGGTTTCTGATGAAAGAATAAACATGATGCAACACTCTAATGCATGAACTAGCTAGGGTGTGACAACTCACCCCCACTCAAAAGAATCTCGTCCCGAGATTTAGGTTCCTCCGGAAAGAAGGCGGGGTACTCGAGTCGAAGACGATCCTCCCTTTCCCAAGTTGCTTCATCCTCAGAATGGTGCGACCATTGGACTTTGAGAAACTTGATATTATGACGTCGAGTGGTACGCTCGGCCTGATCGAGGATACGAATGGGGTACTCTCGATACATGAGATTATCTTGGAGATCAAGCGTTTCGTGGTCCACTCCACGGATAGGATCCGAGAAGCAACTCCCGAGTTGAGAGACGTGGAAAACATCATGGACTCTGGAGAGATGTGGAGGTAGTTCCAACTGGTAGGCAACTTCTCCTCGTTTAGCGAGAATACGGAAAGGTCCAATGTAACGAGGAGCCAATTTGCCTTTGATACCGAAACGATGGGTTCCCTTCAGAGGGGTAACCCGAAGGTAAGCCTTCTCGTCAACCTCGAAAGTCATAGCCTTATGTTTTCGGTCATATTGACTCTTTTGACGAGATTGGGCTGTTTTCAACTTTTCACGAACGATGCGAACTTGCTCTTCTGCTTCCTGAATCATATCCGGGCCAAAGAATTGTCTTTCCCCGGTTTCTGACCAGTTAAGGGGTGTTCGACACCGTCGTCCATAGAGAACTTCAAAAGGGGCTTTACCCAAGCTAGATTGATAGCTGTTGTTGTAAGCGAATTCGGCAAATGAAGGCACTTCTCCCAATCCATTCCGAATGAGATAACAGAGGCTCGAAGCATGTCTTCTAGAATTTGGTTGATGCGTTCTACTTGACCACTCGATTGAGGGTGAAAGGCAGTGCTAAAGGAAAGGCGGGTTCCCATAGCATTTTGGAAACTTTCCCAAAATCGAGAGGTGAAAAGACTTCCTCGATCCGAGTTAATTTCCAAAGGAACACCTTGGAGAGACACTATTTGGGAGATGTATCAATCTGCCAATTGACTAGCAGTTATACTCTCACAAACAAGTAAGAAATGGGCCACTTTGGAAAGACGATCGACAACGACGAAGATAGCATTATTCCCTCTCTTGGTCCTGGGAAAATCGGTAATGAAATCCATACCAATTTTATCCCATTTCCATTCAGGAATAGCTAAGGGTTGAAGGGTGCCAGCAGGCCGTTGATGCTCTTCTTTTACACGACGGCAGACGTCGCAATTAGCAATATACTAAGCAATTTCTCTCTTCATCCTAGTCCACCAGAACCTCTGGCGTAGGTCCTGATACATCTTGGTACTACCGGGATGAATGGTGAGAGGAGATTCATGAGCCTCCTTAAGGATCAACTGTCGTAGATGCTGGTTCTTGGGAACCACTAAACGGTTCTCAAAGTACACAACACCATGATCATTTGTGGAAAAACAACTAGCACCTCCGCTAGCAATGTTCTCCTTGATTTTAGATATTCCCTTATCTCGCTTTTGGGCAGCGATGATTTGATCCGTAAGAGTAGGTTTCGCCACCAAGGTGGAAAGAAATCCTTGAGGAACAATGTGAAGGTTAAGCTTCCGAAATTCCTCATGGAGAAGCGGTTGACTTTGTTGTAACATCAGGTTGTTACAATAAGATTTACGACTTAGTGCATCAGCCATGACGTTGGCTTTCCCTGGGGTGTAAGTTATTCCTAAGTCGAAATCTGTGATCAACTCAACCCAACGTCTTTGACTGAGATTCAAATCCGGTTGGGTGAAGATATACTTCAGACTTTGGTGATCAGTGAATATTTCGCAACGATTACCGAGGAGGTAATGTTGCCAGGTCTTAAGTGCATAGACTACGGCTGCAAGCTCTAGATCATGAGTAGGATAATTCTCCTCATGTGGGTGCAGTTGCCGTGAAGCGTAAGCAATTATGTGTCGATCTTGCATGAGAATGCAACCTAGTCCTTGTCGCGAGGCGTCGCAGTAGATAACAAAGTCCTTAGAGAAGTCTGGCGGTACCAGTACGGGAGCAGAAGTCAGGCGTCTCTTCAGTTCCTGAAAGCTGTGCTCACATTGTGGAGTCCATTCGAACTTTTTATCCTTCTTGAGGAGTTCGGTTAGAGGTTTAGCAACTTTGGAGAAGTTCTCGACAAAGCGACGGCAATATCTCGCTAAGCCCAGAAAACTCCGAACTTGCTTGACCGATTTAGGTGGAGTCCAATTAAGGACGGCTTGAACTCGCTCAGGATTAACAGCAATACCTTTACCAGATATTACATGACCCAGATAGGTCACTTCTGACAACCAGAATTCACATTTAGAAAATTTGGCATAAAGGCGATGCTCTCGAAGTTTCTTCAACACTAGCCTTAGATGTTCGGCATGTTCTTCCTCGCTCTTGGAGTAGATGAGTATATCATCGAGGTAAACCACGACGAATTTATCCAAATACTCCATGAAGATTGAGTTCATTAACCGAGAAAAAGTGGCTGGAGCGTTGGTTAAACCGAAGGACATGACGGTGTACTCGTATTGATCATAACGAGTGACAAAGGCCGTTTTAGGAATGTCCCCGTTCCTGATTTTTATTTGATGGTAGCCCAACCTCAAATCCATTTTGGAGAAAATTGAGGATCCAGCGAGCTGATCATACAGGTCGTTAATCCTGGGGAGCAGATATTTGTTCTTGATTGTGACCAAATTGACAGGTCGATAATCTACAACCATTCGGTCCGTACCATCCTTCTTCTTGACGAAGAGGACGGGGCAAGCCCACGGAGATGAACTAGGTCGGATGAAACCCTTTTTCAAGGATTCATCGAGTTGTTTCTTAAGTTCGGCTAGTGCTAGTGGTGCCATCTTATAAGGTCTTCTAGCAATCGGGACGGTTCCTGGAATAACGTCTATTACGAACTCAACATCCCTGTCAGGTGGAACACCTGGCAATTCCTCTGGGAAGACATCCGGAAAGTCACGGACTACCGGAATGTCCTCAAGGTCTGGCAAAGGGCTGGCGTTAAGAGAATATAACTGTCGCTTGGCTATTCGGGTCAAGACATTGACTATCTTCCCTGAGGGATGGGTGAGTTGAACAATCCTAGAGAAGCAATCAATTTGGGCATGATGAGCTGACATCCAGTCCATACCCAAGATGATATTAATATCCGAAGATTTAAGGGCTATCAAAGATGCGAGAAAAACAATTCTGTCGACTTGGATTTCGTTTCCATGGCTTACTCTAGAAGTTTGCCATTTGGATCCCAGAGTTTGAATTACCATAGAGGTGGGCATCTCACAGAATGTGGTGTTATGCAGACGAGCATAGCTCTTGGATATAAATGAATGAGATGCTCCTGTATCGAAAAGAACAGATGCCAGATGGCAATTAACAAGGAGCGTACCGAGAACGACGTTGGGATCCTCTTGAGCTTCTTCGGCAGAGATACAGTTGACATGGCCACGTGTAGCGGTGGCCGGCTTGGCGTGGAACACTTTTCCTGTCGGCTTGCCACGGCCAACAACTTTAGTAGATTGGTTGGGGTTGGTCTAGGGACACTCGCGCATATAGTGGCCAGATTCCCCACACTTAAAGCAAGTCACAAAACTGGTACATGGAGGAGCATTGTTGGTTGGACCACCATAGGGCTTGGCTGGTGCAGATTGTTGAACGGGGCGAGGCGCCTGGAAGGATGGCCTCGGTGTGAACCTGGGTGGCAGGGCAGTGTTGGGCACCCACACGTGGCGCTTCTGAGGACCAGCACCGGATGAGGAACCCACGTCACGGCCATGCTTGCGTGTTGCGTCATAATCAGTCTGACCAGTCTCAACACTGATGGCCTTGTTAACAAGCTTCTGAAAAGATGTGCACTCATGCAGACGGAGGTCATGGCGTAGCTCGGGACTAAGCCCCTTACGGAACCTTGCTTGCTTCTTGGCATCAGTAGAAACTTCCTCAGTGGCATATCGTGCGAGGTTACCGAACTCCCTGCTGTAAGCATCCACAGAGAGTCGGCCCTGAGTGAAACTGCAAAATTCCTCACGTTTACGGTCCATGAGACCCTCCGGAATGTGATGTTCACGGAAAGCCTCGCTGAATTCAGCCCAAGTAGTGACATGGCCCGCTGGGCGCATAGCTCCATAATTCTCCCACCAGAGACTGGCGGGGCCTTCAAGATGATATGCAGCAAAGGTGACCTTGTCAGCCTCGGCTACTAGCGCGGAGCGCAGTTTGTGAGAAATACTGCGAAGCCGGTCATCAGCGTCGAGAGGCTCGACGGAGTGGTGGAACGTGGGTGGATGTAACTTGATGAAATCACTGAGTGACACCACGTTAGTCCTCTGATGGTGTGCTGTGTTCTGTTCAATACGCTCCAACAAACGGTTGGTCTCCCGCTTGTTTCTTTCGGCTTCCATCATAACCTCGGCTAGGGAAGGAGGATGAGACAGATTTGCATTCCTGACTTCACTGCCTTCGGCCTGCTCTTGAGGAGCAGGGTTATTGCGCGTGTTGACCATCCTAGGTAAACAAGACAATGATTTAGTCAGAATGATAAGATTCCGACACAGGATACAGAATGTAAGGAATAACTCGGAATGCAAGATGATCATCCGTATGACATGGTAGATACAGAAACTGCTTCTTTATTCCATCGTCATACACACCATACAAGGTTTAGTACAAGACCAAACAAGGTACTATTACGGTGAAAAGAGGATTACATCTCATCGGAGGCATCCCAAGCTCCTATACATTATTTTTCTACACCTCCGGAAGGCGGTACAAACTAGGTCATATCCCACGAGTCACGCAGGACGACAGACGACACGACTAGTACGAACTAGTGATACTACCACTAACTCAGACCGATCCATAGTAGTCCTCGTAGAAGTCACCTCCATAGCCTGGAAGCTCAACAAGATCATCCGGTAATAGACGATCTCGCGGAGCTTGTGGACCATAGGGGATAGGATGAGGTCTTGGACCAACAGACGGTGGCCTGCGGGGACCACGAGGTGGGGTGATGCCTCCTACATCACGCCAACCCATCACGTCTGGCAGAGCAGATCTCACAGGATAGAGATCGCGCATATCCGAATATCCAGCTTGCACCGCCGGTGCAAACCGAGTCAACGTGGCCCAATGGTCAGCACGGGTATTGAAGAGCTCTAGCCTCAAGGCCCGATTTTCATGGTCCTTATCCTCGAGCATCTCAGCAGTGGTGCGAGTCCGTGAATCCTCCTGAGTGGGGTCAGCATTGATAGCCTGGAGATACCCTTGTGCTCCCGGAAGTGATCTTGGCATATACCGGAAATCAGAGTCCCGAAATAGGCCAGACCTGACTCGCATGATGGTCATCATAGAGTAGGCGGCGTCCTGCACAGCCATCTCAATAGTAACCCCGAGTCCATAGGAGCGGTGAAGGGGCTCGGTGGATCCAGGATAAGATGGAAATATCCTGACAGTGCAGAGATACTGGCTTTGATTAAAGTCTCGAAATTGCTCTTCGACCGTGTACTCGGGATACCAACGATATCCAGCCTCAGTCATTACCCTGACCAACATGGCGGTATGGCCGGGTACATCTAGGCATCGAGTCAGGCGAACCACTTGATTGAGGTCGCGAGTGGCCATCTGAAAGCACAACCATAATGCAAAGGCATTAGAATTTCTAGCAAAATTTCGGCAGCATAACAGCTGTAAATGCTCAAGAAGGATTTTGAGACATTTGACAAAGGATTTCATACACACTCAACATCATCATACCAAAGTTCTGAGTCCATCCTAACAACATAATGTGGTAGTAGAACTGAACTAGGCTTGTATCCATCAAACCTATAAGGTACTACTGATTAGTAACACGTGATCCTGATAGAGAGAATAGATCCTAATTCCTTAACCCCCGGTGGAAGAATAGACTGACTCAGATCAGAATGTCATAAGATAAAGGAGTAAAAAGAGCCTTACGTTCCAACCCACAAACAATTCCCCTACATATAACTAAAGAATTTCTAGACTCAACATCGACCAGTTTGGCTTGGAGAACCTACAGGCAGTCCGGCTCTGATACCAACGCTGTCAGGACCCCGACTCGATGTCACATCGATCTAGCCTGTAACACCTCATATCACTTTGCGGCCTCACGCACGGTATCCCCACGGGTGTCGCCTTACCTTTGCCCGGGACCGTTTGCGCCTTTTGGATCACGTATATGATAGTGTCGCTAGCATCCATATGATAAGGAGCCCGGGCTGACATGACTAGTCGTAAACCCAAAGTGGCACAGACTTACAGGGACAGGCATCCATGACCCATCTTCGAATGTGTCGGTCATCAGCAAGTGGGTCCCGGCTGTAGCACTGGGCTAGCAGGACTCCGGTAAACCGGGCTGTAGCGGGCTAACAGGACTCCAGTACTCAATGCGTGACATTTCCCCGAAGGGACAGACACCGGAACGAAGAGGGACACATGCCGGCCAACCTAAGTGTTCCAGAGCAGTAGCAAGCTACCATGGCTCAGCGGTAACACTAGGAGACATTTCCCGGTAAGAGAGGCTACTAAAGATAAACAACTAGATAGTCAGATCCCACACATACCAAGCATTTCAATAACATACACACAGTATGCTCGATATGTGCAAATACAACATGGCATCACAACATGACTCTACGACACAAGTACTTTATTTAAGGCTCAGAGAGCCATACATAACATACACATAGGTACGGGTCACATGACCCAGCATTCAAGTCATACAGTCATACAAACCAGCAGCGGAAGTAGCTTGTCTGAGTACAGACAACTAGTAAAATAAAAAGAGGCTTGGGAAGCCTAGCTATACTACGTGGTCCTTCACAAGCTCAGGATCTCCACCTGGGCCTTAGCCTACTCATTGATGTCAATGTCTACGTAGAATCCATCAGAAGGGGTTGCAGCGTCTTCTGTAAAAATGTAAATTATAGCAACATGAGTACAAAGGTACTCAGCAAGACTTACATCAGATCCTACATACATGCACATTATCAAGAAGGGTTGGTGGAGTTGTTGCAGCAAGCCAGCTTTGACTCTTGGCTAGGCTATCCTACGAGACTCCAACTTGAAATGGTTTTGCGCACACGAGTCCACTACTCACCACTTCAATACACTACCGAGGATCCACCTCCGTCTTCCTACGGAAGAGCCATCCTCGGCACTCACACTTATCCTGAGGCTTTTAGTAGTTTCCATTTACTTGTCTATGAACTGTATAGGCAACCAAGTAGTCCTTTACCGCGGACGCGGCTATTCGAATAGATCATGTTAACCCTGCAGGGGTGTACTTCTTCATACATGTTTCCACCACTTAGCGTCTGCACACGACATGTGCTCGGCAGACTTCAAGCGAAAGCCGACGTGGGTGTAGACCACGACCTACCTAAACACCTAAGTCTCTAGTCCAGGTTTATCGCCTATTCGGGTTCCATCCATGAGGAGACCCGGCCGAGGTTTCGCTCACAGCCCCAAACGATGTGAACAGGGTTCCCGAGATACCTAACGGGTATTCGGTACACCGTGCCACGTACCTACCGCATCACAGCCCACCCCTACGGTCAGCGCTGTCCACGGCCTCCAGTAGGCTACAAACACCAGAAACTACTTGCAACTCCTGGACAGAGAACTAGGGTGGATAAGAAGTCGAGCGGGGTCATATTTCAGGGCCCAATGCATGGTAGTAGCTGTATCTTAAATCACACATACAGATCTCAGTGCTTAAGGTCGACTTCAATGAAACAACCCACCATGTACTCCTACATGGCCTCTCATCGATACCTTTACCAAATCGTGTTCACCACACCACTCTCATTACCGACATAATCATTTCACTCTAGCCCATCACCCAGATGACACGACTCTAAGCATATACATATGGCTCAAACAACTCCTACACTTGCTAGTGGGTTTCATCTAGTTACTGTGGCAATGACAGGTCATGCAGAGGAAGTGGGTTCAACTACCGTAACACACAGCAGTTTGAACATGTTGTCTTAGTGTAGTAAAAGAGAGCAGGAGCGAGAACATGGGATTGTATTGATATGATCAAATGGTTGGTTGCTTGCCTGATGGTTCGATGCACTGACACGGTTCTTCGTTAGGGTAATCACGGTACTCCTTGGAGGCAGAACCTGCTGCAAAGAACACCGATACACAACCATCACCAAACAATGTGCAACAATATGATGCATGCATGAAACATGGCAATATGAGTGTGTTGGGCTCATGCAACTAAGACCAGAAGGGTTTGAGCCAATTTGAACCAAAGATTCAAATTTCAAACTCATACATGGCCCTTTAAAGTGTTTTACCTTGTTCTGCATTAAACATCAAGTTAACTTGCTTAATCATGCATGAAAATATTACAGATGGATAGATTGGATTTTTCTGATCATTTTTCATATATAATTTGTCTGATTTGGAGTTACAGATTAAAAGTTATGAATTTTTGAAATTTAAACTATATTCTGGAATTTCCTATATTAGATTAAATCCAGAAAATCAATTACTGTGTCAGCCTGACGTCAGTGTGACATCAGCAGGTCAATGGGACATGGTCCGGGTCAAACCTGACAGTGGGTCCCGCGTGTCAGTGTGATTAATTAAACTAAAATTAATTTAAACTAATCCTAATTAGTTAACAGGGCTGGGCCCCACCTGTCATTGACTCAGGGGAGTCAACCAGGGCCCACCCGTGGTCAAACCCGGGTCGGCTGCATCGGCGGAAGTGGTTTTTGCCGTTCCGGCAACCAAACGAGCCGCGGAGGGCACCGGAGAGGAGCTGAGGACGAACCGCAGCTCTTGGTGGAGTCCGTTGGGGTCGGGGTGGCCGGAGTTGGCGCCGGCGACGACTTTGGCGGCCACCGGAGTTCGGCCGAAGTCGAACTTGTCGCAAGAGGGGTCGGTGAGGTGCGGGGAGTAGCTAGTTAGGTGCTACGTGACGCAGTGAGCCTGATGGACACCGTGGAGTGGCCGGAGGACGACCGGGAGCACGTCGGCGACGAGCTCCACGGTGGTGGGTGCGGTTGAGCTCCGGGAGGTCGCTACATGGCTCGGGAACGAGAGAGGGAGGGTAGGAGGGGTAGCTAGGCTCACAGCGCACCTGTAGAGGCCACCGGCGGGGTCGGGGACGAGCTGAGGCGGCGATGGTGTTGAAGGGGATCTCCGGCGACGGCGGTTCGGGCGAGGTCGTTGCGGTGGACTCGGGCGTTGCGAGCGCTCGGGGCTCGGCTTGCTCGATGAAGTGGACAGCAGCGGAGCTCCTGGACACGATGAGAGGACG